>NC_089835.1:5263165-5380665 GCF_035046505.1 Tiliqua scincoides
TCCTTCCCGAACAACACCAGACCCGGGGGACGTTCACTCAACTTGAGTGGCAGAAGAGTCAGGACAGAAGGAAAGACTTATTTACCCAGATTGTAATTGATCTGTGGAACTCTTGCCACTGGGTGTGGTGCACCCAGGGGCACAAAATTATGCACGGGAAGGAAAGGGTGGATAGAGAGATGCTCTTTACACTCTCACAGAACACCAGAACCAGGGGACATTCACTCAAATTGAGTGTTGGGAGAGTTAGAACAGACAAAAGAAAATATTTCTTTACTCAGCGTGTGGTCGGTCTGTGGAACTCCTTGCCACAGGATGTGGTGATGGCGTCTGGCCTGGACGCCTTTAAAAGGGGATTGGACAAGTTTCTGGAGGAAAAATCCATTACAGGTTACAAGCCATGATGTGCATGTACAACCTCCTGATTTTAGAAATGGGCTATGCCAGATGCAAGGGAGGGCACCAGGATGAGGTCTCTTGTTAGCTGGTGTGCTCCCTGGGGCATTTGGTGGGCTGCTGTGAGATACAGGAAGCTGGACTAGATGGGCCTATGGCCTGATCCAGTGGGGCTGTTCTTATGTTCTTAACTACAATTCCCAGGAGGCCTTGCAGGTCTCTTGTTATCTGGTGTGCTCCCTGGGGCATTTGGTGGGCCGCCGTGAGATACAGGAAGCTGGACTAGGTGGGCCTATGGCCTGATCCAGTGGGGCTGTTCTTATGTTCTTAACTACAATTCCCAGGAGGCCCTGCAGGTCTCTTGTTCTCTGGTGTGCTCCCTGGGGCATTTGGTGGGCCGCTGTGAGATACAGGAAGCTGGACTAGATGGGCCTGTGGCCTGATCCAGTGGGGCTGTTCTTATGTTCTTAACTACAATTCCCAGAATGCCTTGCAGGTCTCTTGTTATCTGGTGTGCTCCCTGGGGCATTTGGTGGGCTGCTGTGAGATACAGGAAGCTGGACTAGATGGGCCTATGGCCTGATCCAGTGGGGCTGTTCTTACGTTCTGGCCATCATCTGCTTAACGATGCCACTTCCTGCTTAATGACGCCACTTCTGGCCCTCACCAGGCACCATGAATGCCATAAGGCCCACTGTATGAAATGAGTTTAACACCCCTGTTCTTAGTGGTTTTGCTGACAAAAAAACTGCTAACCAAGAAGGGAGGGGGAGATTAAGGCTAGGCCTGTTTTTCTACATAATTCACTGTCATAGTGAGCTGCACGCCCAGAACTGGGTTTTGGGGTGGAAAGAGGCAGGAGCAGCCCTTGGAGCTGTCGACACTTGAATTCACGGGAGTTTCGACACCCAGCATTCCTTTTGCACCACCCCGGGATTGGGAGCTTCTGCACTGTGGAAAACCTGGGCTGTGTGTCTGTGGGACCCTCCAGTAACAGCAAGAGGAGGGAGCCCTGATTTGCAGTTGCAAACTAGTCGTGAAGACCCCCCCTTCCAAGGCTTGCAAAAGTCTAGAAAGAAGGCACGGGTGGGAGGGGGGCGGAAGAAAGACACACATGATAGAGACACAAAAATGATGCATGGGGTGGATTGAGAGGACAGGGGGATGTTCTTTCTCTCTTGCACTAGATCAAGGCTATTTGCACATTTTCTCATGTGTCCATGAGTTTCTGGGCGAGAACAAAGTGCTTCTTTCTGGCCATCACCTCCTTAATGACGTCACTTCCTGCTTAATGACGTCACTTCCAACCTTTAGCAGACATCATGGATGCTGTTTGGCCTACCGTACGAGACAACTGTGACACCCCTGTTCTTCTCGGAATGGGCTCCGCGCCAAGGGGCAGCCACTAAACTTGAGCGGAGGGGAGAGTTAGAACGGGCGAAAGAGAATATTTTTTTACCCAGCATGTCATTAACCCATGGAACTCCTTGCCACAGAACGTAGTGATGACACTTGAAGGCCCAGATATCTTGAAAGGGGGCTTGGACAGATTGATGGAGCAAAAGTCCATCACAGGCTACAAGCCGGGATGGGTATGTGCAGCCTCCTGGCTGGAGAAGTGGTTGTTTTTTTTTTATGACCTCACTCCTCCTCCTCCTCCTCTTCTTCCTCCTCCTCCTCCCCCCCCCCAGCCCTCAGACTGCTCTCAAAAGGCGGTTCCGGCATATTGTCTGATGGGGCTTGACGGGAACACGACACAACCTGAAATTGGTGGGGGCTTTCGCCACTCCGTCCCATTCTTGCACAGGGTGTCTGCAGTTTCTGTCACCCACCTCCACCTTCAGCTGTCAAAACTCACCTAAAAACCACTCTTGAGCACCTGCCAAAGTCACAGAAAAATGCTGAGGCACATCCCTAAAAAAATACTGCGCTGGTGGCTCTCCGTTGCGAGGAGGCACAGATGAGCAAGACTTGGCACTCCCTTTGTAGCTGGCTCCACCTGTGGGGCCAACTGGAGTAGGACGCCTCAGGCAGTGCGGGCCCCCCACCCACCCTCCACTGGTCCTTCTCTATGACAAGGAAGAGGGGACTGAATGGAAGAGGAACATAAGAACATAAGAACAGCCCCGCTGGATCAGGCCATAGGCCCTTCTAGTCCAGCTTCCCGTATCTCACAGTGGCCCACCAAATGCCCCAGGGAGCACACCAGATAACAAGTGACCGCATTCTGGTGCCCTCCCTTGCATCTGGCCTTCAGACATAGCCCATTTCTAAAATCAGGAGGTTGCACATGCACATCATGGCTTGTACCCCGTAATGGATATTTCCTCCAGAAACTTGTCCAATCCCCTTTTAAAGGCGTCCAGGCTAGTCGCCATCACCACATCCTGTGGCAAGGAGTTCCACAGACCAACCACACACTGAGTAAAAAAATATTTTGTCTGTTCTAACTCTCCCAACACTCAATTTGAGTGGATTCTGGTTCTGGTATTATGTGAGAGTGTAATACCTGGTTCTGGTATTATGTGAGAGTGTAAAGAGCATCTCTCTATCCACTCTGTCAATCCCCTGCATAATTTTGTATGTCTCAATCATGTCCCCCCTCAGGCACCTCTTTTCTAGGCTGAAGAGGCCCAAACGCCGTAAGGAAGTGCAGAGAAGACAGTGGTGGGCGAAAATTTTTCTTTACCCAGCATGTAATGAACCTGTGGACTCTTGCCACAGGATGCAATGATGGTGTCTGGCCTAGATGGCTTTCAAAAGGGGACTGGACAGATTCCTGGAAGAAAAGTCCATCACAGTTGTCTTGTGGGCTTGTGTGCTCCCTGAAGCATCTGGGGGTCCACTGAGAGATGCAGGAAGCTGGACTAGACCACAAGAGACCTGCATCCTGTTGCCCTTGCATCCGGCATTCAGATATGGCCCACTTCTAAAACCACTACGGCTTGCCACCAGGGACGGACTTTTCTTCCAGAAACCTGTCCAATCCCCCTTTTAAAAGGCTTCTAGGCCAGACACCATCACTTCATCCTGGGGTAAGCTCCACAGATTAATTTATGCACAATGTGCAAATGGCAAGCCTGAATCTCATTGTCTGGGCTGCCATCTTGTTTACCCAAGGCTGTTTTTGGAGTTGAGGGGTGAGAAGGGGAGAGCTCCCCTCCCCCCATCTATATCACATGGGGACCAGCGCCAGGGCCTTACCTGTGTTGTAGGCAGTAGGCATGGCCGAGAAGGGCAACCCTTGTGTCAAAAGGCTCGGGGTGGCCACCGAAACAACCGGCGTAGTCAATGCATGAGTTGCTTGTGATACAACGAGCCTTTGTGTGTTCTGCTGGAACAGACGAGACAGAAAGGGAGGGAAAAGGTGATTATATAGGGAGATGGGGTCTGGGGGAGGGCAGCCTCTTGCCCTGCTTGCCACAAAGGTTCTCCAGCCCCAACTCAGTGTGAAAGGAAAAGGGGTAGAGGTGTTTGTTAATAGCTACACAAAAACAACAGAACACCACATTTGGTATTGTCATAAAAACACAAAGCACCACATTTTTCACACATATCTATCCATAGGTAATTAGTAGAGGTTGGAGAAAACGGCGATAATGAAACAAAAACACATAACACCACTTTTTGCGCTTATCATTTTTGTTTAAAAAAAACAAACCCAAAATTGCTAAATTAAAAAAAAATTATTTGGTTTTTATTTATTCTCTAATGGGGGAGCGTGAATGGATAATTACTGTGGTTGCATCTGCTGACATGCTACCAGCGAGATGGCTGACCTAGTACACTTTCAAAGTGATTGTAATTTATAATTATAATGTTAATTTGGAATAAAAAAACACCTAACACCACTTTTTGCACTTCTAACTTTTGGAAAACACCAAAGCCTGTGGAAAAAATAAAACCATTTTCTCCCACCTCTAGTCGTAAGGAACACAAGAATCGTGTGTTCAGTTGTGAATAAAAACACAACACACCACATTTTGCATTTTAATTCAACACATTTAAAAAAAACAACCCCATTTTCAAGCACCTTTAAAACAAATCTCAGAGCACCTAAGACACGTCCGTACATTTGAGGTGAACCACACTCAGCTCCTCACTTGACCACAACAGACTGCTCTATGTTGAGGACACAGGGGTTTTATCCCTTCTCCCCCCTTTTGTGTTCAGAGAGCATGTGTCAAGGGTTGGCCAACTTGTGACATCTCCGGTGTTTGAAGGCCTCCATCCTGGCAGGCACACAAGCGAGAGGGTGGCCAGGCTGACGCCAGCGGAAAGAAAGGGGTGTCTTGGGAACCCACCACATCACCTGTGCAAAGGAGCATGCGCTCCCCCCCCCCCCGGAAATCCCCACACATCCTTTGGGGGAAAGGGCTGGTCTCACCCTTCCAAGGATGAGGTCGATCAACAGGGGCACACACTTCAAACAGGGATGTACAGACACATGCGGGCAAGCAGTGCAACTCACCGGGTCCAGGTGTTCCTCCGTCTGGGCGCAGAATAAAAACGAAACCAAGGAAAGGAATTAAGGTTAACCTTTGTCTCGAGACGGGTTCGAGAGCCAGAGGTTCCTCTTCTCCGCGCCTTGGGCCCATTTCCCTCTCCCACCTCAAACCCAGGTTGCAAGTGTGCCCCGATATCACCCCCAGAGACTCACCAAGTGGTGCATGAGTCCCTTCCCGCTCTGTGAGGTGATGACGCGCAGGTCCGGCTTGCGGTTGTTGGCCGCCAGCTGGGTGCTGTGGGAGGGGGGCGGAGGAGGGGGCGGAGGCGATTTCGGCGGGATGACCTTGCCCAAGCTGTTTCCGTTGGACACCGGGAGGAGCCCTGGAGAGGCCCTGGCGCTGACGTAGCCATTCCCTGTGGGAAAGGAACAGAGAAATGGTGCTTTTCAGAAAAATGTCATGCATTGGGGGGGCCACAGAGCATGGCTCTTCTACCAAGGAGGCAAACAAAGTCAGGGTGGTTCAGCCATGGAACAAATTGCCAAGGGCTCTGGAGACCTTCAAGCAGAGGGTCAACAGACACCTGCGGGAGATACTCAAGGAAGGGTTCCTGCTCCAGGCAGCGGCTGGACTAGATGACCTTGTGGGTCACTCCCAACCCCTCTATAACAGCAAACATGGATCAAGCCTGGGCAGAGCCACTGCAACCAGACCAGCCCCCTTATCATCTCAGGTTACAAGCCAGGATGGGTGTGCAAAACCTCCTGGTTCTAGAAGTGGGCGGTCCCTGAATGCCAGCTGCAAGGATGGCAACAGGATGCAGGGCACCTTGTTGTCTTGAGAGCTCCCTGACGCATCCGATGGGGCAGTGTGAGACGCAGAAAGTGGGGCTAGGTGGGCCTTTGGCCCAATCCAACAGGGCTCATCTGATGTTCTTATGTTTTGCTGTTTCTCTCTGTTCAGTTCTGCTTTCCGTTTTATTTTTTTGTGAAGCAGAAATACAGAAACAGATCCACCAGTGAACCAGTCAATCAATCAATCAATCAATCTCCAGGTGACATCCAGAGGGGACCACCAGGCAGCTCCAGGGTCCCGCCCCCCTCCGTTCCAGTGACCCACTCACACCTCCTGTCCTTCCGTTGCGATGGGCTCCCCAAGAGAAGGAGGAGGGTCCCCAGATCTGGGGCCCTAAGAAAGCCCACCGGCTCAGAGACGTCTCTCTCCCTCCGGCCCTCCTGCTCCTGTTTCCTGGAATGGGGGGAATGTTTGGGTGACGTCAATGCTGACATTCAGGGTCCCTGCCAAGTCACCAACTGCAACAGCCGCTTGTGACAGCTGACATGGGGGCTGCTTTGGAGACGGGAGCAGGGATGGGGGGGTGGAAGCAGCCTGGGCAGATGATTGACGGGGACAGGGAGCGGGCCGCAGAGCCCCGGGCAGGCCCAGCCACTGCCCACCTAGGTGAGCTTCAAACATCTTGCACTCTGCTGCCTAGGAAGATCTCAGACAGGTCCAATTGCAGTTGGGATAGAGAGGAGGTTTCCACACGTCTGGACACGGCCGTGGAAGGAGACAGGTGAGGACCGCTTGTCAGGCCACAGCACCACTGAAACAGGAGAAGCTGCACCTCCTCAAATTCTCCCCTCTAGACCATGATTACAGCCACGAGAGGGCCCAGCCCCTCCAAAGACCTAATCACAGGGTGTTGCAACAGCCAATTAGGACCGTTCTTGCCCATCGTTAGGCAGTAATTAAGGAGGCATTTAGGAATGGGTTCTGGCTTCATCTCTTGCACATGAACCAGGACCAATTCCTAAAGACCGGTTTGAGACTCGACAAGGTCAAAGAAGTGATCGCAAGCATGAGCACAGCCTCTAATTAAGAAGCCAGGAGGGGAAACTGGCTGGTCCGGCCTCAGCTACTGAGCCCAGGATGCGGGTTCCGCCAACCCCACCTTCTCTCAAAGGGCTGCTTTTCAAAGCAGGTCATTATGTCTGCCTGACAGGGGAGTTTTTTCAGAGAGCTTTTCCTCCCTGCTAGTGAGGCAGTCTTCCTTTGCCGTTTCCTTAAAGAGGAGGCTTCAGCGTTTATCGCTCTTGGGGCAAACATAAGAAGAACCTGCTGGATCAGGCCAAAGGTTCAGCTTTTAGAGGGACAGCCCCACCTCCAAAAATATTGTCAGATGGAGGGTCTAAGGGTTAAAAGAAGAGTGTCAGGATTCCTAGAGAGGCATCGCGACGTACACTTCCAAAGTCTGGCTGCCAAAGAGTCCCTCTCATGTGTACTCACCAACTGGGCTGGGACAGGTGCCATTCGTATTGTTCAAGTCTCCTCCGAGCATCGCCCCTAAAGAAAAGCAATTGGCAGACAAAGTTAGATTTTACACAGAGTGGCATTCTCCCCTTCCTTCTCTGCTAAAGGAAGCGGGGAGCAGACGATCGCTGGTGCTTTAGCCCAGTACTCTACTATCCTCCACATTCCCGCTTCCTCTCCACCTGTCTCTTCCTTTTCCAACCCAGGAAACGGGAAGAGCAGACCACAGGGCAAGGGGAGGGCAGATTTTGGGACCCTGCCTTAGCCCCAGGGGGTATCAGGCTGGCCTTGTGTGAGGACTTGTGGGATTCCAGAAAGCAATCAACCACCAAGCAGCTTGCTGCTGGAGACTGTGGGGATTGCTTTGGCGACCAAAAAAAAGCTCACCCCTCAAACGATGCTCTCCGAAACAGGATCCAAACCTGACGCTTCTCCTACTCAGTGGGATCCCCGAGTTTCTTAGCTCAGAAAGGCTGGTGGGACACTTTTCACCCCCCTAGCAAGACCAGTGCCGTGGTCTGAGAGCTGGACTTAGACCTGAAGATCCAGGTTCAAACCCCCACTCAGAGACAAAGCTTCTTGGGTGACCTTGGGCCAGTCACTCTCTCTCAACCTCACAGGGTTGTTGTTAGGACAAAAGGAGGAGAGGAACCATGGACACCACCCATGGGCTGCTTGGAGGGAGGGTGGGATCAAAAATGTACAAAGGCCATCCATGCCTGGTTCTGATTTAACACTTCTGAGTTGTTAGTGCTGCAAACTTTCATTTTTAGCCTCTGCAAACAGCATTCAAGAGGACTGAGAGGGGAAAGAGCAGGACCTGCGCTGGCCGGCCGCTGTGGGAGGCCTGGAGAGACGGTGTTGCGCTGGAGGGCTGGCTGCTGGGGGGACAGGAGGCGGGGGTCGGTCAGCGAGGAAGTCACCAGGGACTGAGTCACCAAGGAGCCCCCCGGGTTGCTGAACTGCAGAGAGTTCTGGTTGGTCACCGGGACCGTTACGGGCATGGCGAAGTTCGGAGCTGGCACCGCAGACTGCGAAAGAGAAGGAAAAGGGGGGTCCTTAACTCGGAAAAACGAGGGGTGGGGCTGTGAAGACACAGCCAGGCAGAACTCGTATTGCCAGCTGCACACAAACACACACACACCAGTGCAATTTGGATGCTTTGCGCTTCCCAGACGTTAAAAAGCCCTGAACTTTCCCGGGTGACATTCACGGCAGCTCACGCAATCGGCAGTCAGCCTGGTCTCGGCCGCTGGTCAATCGACCCCTGCGCCTTGCCTCCACCTGCCCACCTCCCTGCATTGCCCCTCCTCTGACTGGAACAGGAAGGGGGAGGGACTGCAGAAGAGGGGGGAGTGGTGGGCTGTAATGGATGTACACAGCCTCCCGGCTTAGGAAGTGGGTCAGGCGCAAGGGAGGGGCAACAGGATGCAGGAGCCTTGCTCTCTTGCGTACTCCCTGGGGCATCTCACAGTGACCACTGTGCGATGCTGGACTAGGTGGGCCTTGGGCCTGATCCAGCAGGGCTGTTCTTACGATGTGCAGGGTGACTGCACCTTCCAGGGAAAAGCCTGAAGCTTCCCTCGCGCATCGGTGGGAAAACCCCATCAGGAGTTTGAGTCTTCAGCTCTCATTTTCACAGTGACCCACAAAAGCCAGGGCCGCCCTGACGAGGCTGGGAAAGGGGTCAGGCGAGTGCATGCGCTTCCGATACTTCCTTCAAGGCAGCTTCAAGGGTCCGTTTCTGCACAAACCCCCCACCCCACCCCGTGCAGCTCTGCAAGGCCTAAGCAGGGCCAGGAGTCACCCTTCCCAGCTCTGTTTCTTAGCAAACGGGCTCACACGCTTGCTGCATCGAAAGGCCTTCGCATAACCTTTGGGGGGGGGGGTGCAGATTAGCTGAGGCTCTTGGAAAGCAAAACCATGCAGAATGCCCCCATCCACAATCTCTCTTCCTCCCCCCCCATGGGTAAGGTTGCCAACATTCACTCTGCAAAAATGCGGCTATCTGGGCATCTACTGACTTCCTCTCCTTCATGATGGCCACCAAATACACACATACAGGTGGAGCATCCCTGACCCAGAATCCTGAAATCCAAAGTTATTCCAAAAACCACAATTTTTTGCGCGCTGCCAACATGTTCCCACAAGCAGAAAACTCCCCCCCCCCGACCTCATGCAACAGGTCACACGAAATGCACCAAAAATTGTTCCCAAACTTTTTAGAAGCCCTGGGGCGCTGCCTGATTTACTTTTGCCAAGGGGTGGGGGCTATAACGGGGATTGGGCAGCAGTGCTTCCCCCCTCAAGCGGCAGCTCGTTTTAAGTCTTGACGCACACAGCTTAATCTGCCCTGCCAATTTTGTGAACCACCAAAAATTGGGTCACGACCCACAGACCCACGGTTTGGGAACCCCTGCATTAGGTATATGCAGGTATTTCAAGCTTGGAAAAATCCAATATTCAAAATGGTCCCAGGCACTTGGGATAAGGGATGCCCAACCTGTATATACTTTTCTCACAAAACAAAACCTAGCCTTTCCCTTCTGCTGGGAAGCGGCTGCCAGATTAAGTGCAGGACAGAGTGCTTCCAAGCATGTGCAGAGGGCTCCAGGGAGGCCCCCGTTGTTCATTGTTGCTTCTGTGAAAAAATAACCTCAAGACACCACTCTACTCCCTGCCTTTGCGGATTCTGTTCTACTCACGGTAGGAGCCAGGCATTTTTGCAAAGGTGAGCAATACTCCAGCCAGCTCGCCTGACCGCTGCAACACTCAGCATTTCGAGATTATATTATGACGGACAGGAGATATGGACAGGTTAGCAACCCTAGCCACGGGGATGGGGGTGGGGAAAGAAGCTGGACAGGCCCCCAGCCACTACTCACTGCGAGTCTGTAAGACTGCATCATTTTATCAAATTCCTCATCAATCTTTTTATATTTCTCTTCGGTCTGAGGCGTCAACGTAAACACATCCTCCCCGTCAGGGCTTTCACATTCTCTATGCTTCTTGCTCAGCGCCTGTTACGTGGCCGGGGGTGGGGGGGTGGGACAAAGGTGGGGGGGGTCGTTGGGGTGGGGAGGGAAAAAGCGAACAGAACAGAAAAAAGGGGGACAAAAAAAAAAGAGAGAATGAAGGATTTCTGGCCTGGGGAGGAAGTACTTACGCCGTAGCGCTTGAAGAGGATGTCCAGGTCTTCGCTGGCCTTGCGGTATTTGTCCTCCATCAGCGGACTCTGGTCGATGGAGTCGTCCCCGTCAGGCTCCGGACTGTCACACCCGTTAAACCCTTTCTTTCTCAACGTCTGAAAGCACAACCGGAACAAGTTCAGGCCCAGCGCCCCGGCCGGCGTGGAAGGGTGGAGGAAGGAAGCAAAACCGCAACCAGGGCACGAGGGAGAGCTGACCTCTTTCCGTCTGGTTAGGGGGCCAGAGCACGGATGACAGGTGTGTCCAGCAGACCCTAAGCAAGCTTGCAAATTCATTTGGCTGGGAAAATCATGAATAAGCAACTGCAGGCCCTCCTCATTCCCTGGACTTGGCATCTGCAGACTGGAATATCTGCAGCTGGAGGGTCTCAAAAGGTCTCCTGGATGGGACTGGAAGGCAATCCCATTTTGCCGGCACAAACCGAATGTGCCTTCCGGTAGCTTCAGGAAGGCCTCTGAGGCAGCTGGGAGCCCATAAGAAACCTCTGGAGGACAGGGCATGGCCCCCAGGTAAGTAATTACTGTGCTGTACCTCCCCCCCCCTAAATTTCATTATCAGCGGAATTCAGTATCCACGGGGGGGGGGGGTCCCCCACGGAAACTGAGGGCCCACTGTATATAACACAGGGCGACGCATGCAAAACCTAAATAAACAGAGATAAAAGGGGGGGAAGCAGGCATGAGAACGTCAGCGAACATCGTGGAGGCTTGATGGAAATCAGATGAAAGACATGAACAAAATTTGAAATGTGGTTAGAACTGGAAACTGTGGGAAGACCAAAGCAATGAAAGTCGAGCGGGTGAAAGTCAAGGGAGTGCTGTCCTCTTCCCACCCTCTTCCCCACTCTTTGGGACTGAAAGGGAAGTGAGGAAGAGAACAGAAGGGAAAGTGGAGAGAGGAGGAGCACCTCCAAGCCAGCCACTCCTTCCTTGTCTTCCACACTTCCTGTTGTGCTCCTTCTCCAACCCAGAGAGGGAGAGCGAGAGGGGCAGCGGAGGGGGGGGAAGTGAGGTGCCACCGGGCACGGGGAGTGTACCGCTAGATTCTGGGGGCACTTGGACCAGCTCAGCCCCCACAGAGTTCGGAGCTCAGGGGAGCGGCCGGCTTCTGAAAGAGCCCCCAGCAAAGCCAGTTCAAACCACGGTCTGCTGCAGTCAAACCACAACTCTGAAGAGGAAGAAACTGCAGGCTGAAAAGTCAGGGATCTGACGGGATCTGAATTACTCTCCAGAATTACTCGTGTGCAGGAGAGGGCAGGGCCCTGCGCTCCTGGGGCGCAACAGGAGGAGAAGGCGCAACAGTGCATTTCGGAAGGGCGTAGGATACGGGCCTTTGAGAGGGAGCAAAAATCCCCCCCCCCGCCATCAGATATTCAGCCTAGGAAGTTTTTGTGAGCCACAAGGCAGCAGCCAGTTTGAAGCCGGCCTTCCTCCGCCACACACTTCATCATCGTATTTTCAAAATACCAGAAGCAATTAGCCTCGTGTTATGGGAGCGGCGCTGCCAATTTTGTTCTGAAAAGTCAATGCTGCAGCATTTTCCTGGAAGTCTTGATTCCTATTCGTGCCAACGAGGATCTGAAAGGGCGTCAATTTTGGAAAAGGGGGGGAAGCTCTCTCTCTCTCTCTCTCTCACACACACACACACACACACACACACACACACACACCAGCATTAATCATTTTAACACAGAACCCCAACTTGGAGGCTGGAAGGATGGAAGGTCAGCAGCTGCAAATATGCCCCAGGCTTGCAGCAAGAAATGTGGAGAGGGAGACCCAAAGCGCAGCAAGGCTGGCCTTCTGAGCTACAGGGACCCCGCTGGAAGCACTCTGGGTAGGGCCCCAGGTTCCCAGCCAAGCTCTGCAGAATCGTAAGCAAAATCCATTCTAGACTTCATATCTCTACAGTAGAAGAGGAAGCAATCAAAAGGAACGCGTGAGAGTTAATGGGCCACATGGATCTAGGCGCATTTTAATGTAATAAAATTAACATCAGACCGTCAGAAGAGCCCTGGTGGACCAGGCCAAAGGCCCTTCTCATCTGGCCTCCTGCATCTCCCAGTTGCCCACCAGATGCATGAAGGAGCACACCAGACCACAAGAGACCTGTGTCCTGGTGCCCTCCCTTGCGTCTACCCCTGTTCCTTCACCTCTTTGTGGTCTCCCACACCTTTTCTTTACCCAGCATGTGATCAACTCCTTGCCGTAGAACGTGGTGATGACACCCGAAGGACCAGATCCCTTTAAAGGGGGACTGGATAGATTTATGGAGGACAAGCCCATCACAGGTTACAAGCCGTGATTGGGTACGTACAACCTCCCAGTTTTAGAAGCAGGCTATCTCCGACTGTCCGGGGCAAGGAAGGGCACCAAGACGCAGGTCTCTTGTGGTCTTGTATGCCCCCTGAGGCAGGAAGTGGGACTAGGAGGGCCTCTGACATACATAACCTTTCAGTTTCAACTCAGGGCAGGGACCTGAGTTCTTGGCTGCTTTTACGATGCAAAGACCAGGTAGGATGCAAATGGCAGCACATGAGCTCACCAGCTAACTTTCTCTGTTGCCCCCACCCAGGAACATAAAATGCCCAGTTGCTGCCAAGGTGGGCTGCAGGCAACAGATGACCCACCCCCACCACACAAGATGTGGGCTGTAGATGCCTCAGGCCTTGCTAATCGCTAGCACCGCCCGGCCGGCTCCCTGGGCAGCTTGTCCGGAGGCGGAGGAGGGGAGCTGGGCTGAGCCGATCCAGTCCCTTCCAGCTGGCAGCCACTACAAAGGACGGGCTCCGCTGCAGAGACACAAAGCACGTCTATGTCAGTAACCCAAGCAGAGTGTCGACAGGAGGAGGGGGCCGTTTCCCGTACCTCCTGCATGTGGGGACTTGGGGATTCAGAGAGCCTTGGGAGGAACAAAAGACTGAGCTGGTGCCACGCTGCGGTCTGGTGTGTTCCCCAAGGCATCTGGTGGGCCACTGCATGGTACAGGAAGCTGGACTAGTTGGCCTTTGGCCTGATCCAGTGGGGCTCTTCTGAGGTTCTTAGGAGCTGGGCAGAGGGAAGAGGCCCTGGTTCATGGCCTGCCCAGACAGAGGTGGGCAAATCCTTACACCTTCCCCCCACCTCTGGTCACCTAGCGAGAGTCTGGGGCAGAGGCAAGATCTAAATCAGGAAAAGCCCAGTTTTCAGCCACCAGAACTCAGAATGCTAGAAGATGGATCCGACAGAGCTGCATCCGAACCCGTGAGAAAGCGCGAGGAAGGGAAGTCACACACAGGCACAGGGATTCAGGGGTGTCACTCAGGGTCTGCGTCACTCAGAGCTCCTTGCGTCACCCCCACGACGGACTTTGTCCCATACCAGACAATACAGAATGAATGACAAGATCATACACACAGCCTAAATGCAGTGGCATCGCGAGAGTTGGTGCCAACCCCATTAACTTTTTTATTTTTGGGAACCGCTGGTCTATAACAAGATGGTATTATTCATAAACACAAATTTTCAAAAGGTTTCCAAAATTTGGCCACTAGCAGTATTCCCCCCCCCCCACGGGTGTCACCCTGTGAGTTTCACACCTCCGCACCCCCTAGAGATGCCACTGCAGAGATTTCACCTGCTAGGAACCTGCAGCCTCTGTGACAGTCCCAAGATCTGCTTGGGAATTCTCCAGGTCCTCGTCATCCCAATGCCACATCATAGCACACTGTCTGCAAAAACCCCACAGAGCCCATTCCCAGTCCCCAAGGCCGTCAGCATCCAGTGCGCCTCTAAAGCTGCAGAGTTCGCAGGACTGGTGCGCAAACTCCACGGGCAGGGTCTGTCTTTTTCACGCTTCCGGTTACTCCACAAAGCACACTGTGAGCACTGACGGAGCTGCGTCGGTATAGGGCTGAACAAAGCAAGCAAGGGTAGCCTTCCCCACTGACACCCACAGCTGAAGCCAGTACATCCAAGCAAGGAGAAGTGACAGTGAGATGCAAAGCTGGCTGGGGCAACACAGGCCTGGCATGACTCGCCAGGGGGACTCGCCACCCTCGTCCAATTAAGGTGGAGGGAGGGAGGAACCTCAGCATTCATGGAGATAAGCTGGGAGCAGGCAGGCAAGGACTGGCTGCGGGGGGGGGCGTCCATGTGGGGAGAAAAGCAGTTCCTTTCAACGGCCCTTGGTGGACACTGACAAGAAGCAGACAGCCGGCCACTTGGAAAGTGGTTTAAATGCCAAGAAGCCTCCGGGCCAAATCATGAGTCAGAGGAACAAGGCTGAGCTGCCCCAGAGCACGTGGGGCGATCCACAGTGCCGGTGACACTGTCCGCCGCAACGGAGAAAGCCAGGCCGCGGCAAGACACTGCTCCAAGCGCGTGTAGGCGGCTCTGCGTCCTTTGTCAGAGGCCTGGGAACAGGGGTGGTGTCGACCCTACTAAGAGCCAGCAGGGCGGCCCAGGAAAGCTCACAGTGGTGAGGGATGAGACAAACCTCTATGCTGCGGACTCTGTCTGTCCCCACGGAACAATCCCCGCACACTGGAATGGTGGGGCAGAGGGAAGCAACAGTGGATGCTGGCCAAGGGCTTCCTGGATGCTGCTGGCCAGACCACTGACGGAGACAGGACGCTGGGGAGACAGACCCGTCGGTGCCCTGCTGTTCACGGGACTTCTCTTCTTGCACAAGGGCTCTCGGCCTCCAACCCAGGCCTTCCCAGCCCCCGAAGCCTCGCCTTCACCCCTTGAGAAGGAGAGCTGCCGGCAAAGGGAGGGAGACTAGCATTGGCACTCTGATTTTTAAAGCCCAAAGGGTACAGATGGGTCCAGAAAGGAGAACAGATGCAAAGGAGAACCCGGTCGGCAAAACCGGAGGAATGCAGGAGGAAGCCAAGGAGAGGCCAACGCCAGTGAAGGCCTGGTCAGTTTCAGGATCATGAAATCCTGCCAAAAACCAGCCCTCCAGGAACAGGAGGCTAAACTATGACTGGACGGCATCTACCATCTTCCGTGCCCCAAACATGCAGCCACCCAGGCAGAGGAAGAGTTAACTGCCCCCCCCAGCATTCATTTTTGATCAGTCTTCCATTTGCTCAGCACAGACAGGGAGGAGAGAAGCTGCAGCTTGTGGATGGATTTGGGCTGCTCCCCCCCCAGCCCTACATCTTTGAATGGGAAAAAATGGGCCAGCCACATCTCTGCAAATTATCTGTGGAGAAGAGCAGAGCGAGGCCGGCCGCCGCAGTCTTTATGTGCCGGGAGAGAGAGAGAGCGCCGGTCTTGGGCTGCAGGCTGAGGAGTCAAGGGCAAAAGGTCACAGGTGATCAAACCCATCCCAAAAAGGAGCCACACTGGCCCAGGTGCGTCTTGCTGGAGGGGCTCAGCGGCACCGCACCTGCTTTGCCCGCCAAAGTTCCAGGCAGGACCAGCCCATCTACTGAGACAGTGGCCTCAGGCAGAAGACTGGCCAGGGGGTGCACACCTCTGCCTGTCCACTCACCTCCAGGACCCCTCCTCTTCCCACCCCCTGGTGTGGAAAAGGAAGAGGGAGGGCCAGCACCAAAGGAAGTGGGGAGAAGGCGCTCCAGCCCAGAGCTTCCCAAACATTTTGGAACCACCACCACACGATCAGGCAGCTGCGGGCACCCACTCCCCGCTCAAGAATTTGAACGCAAGCCAGTGACAGCTTGTTACCCACACAAAGAAAGCACGGGCCTGGGGTCTGCCCCAAGACAGACTGGCTGTGGTGGGCACAGGGTGTCTCGGGACAGCTGGGCTTCTCACACAAGAACCCCCAAGAGGTTTCGGAGGGTGCCGTTGTCTGAAACACAGTTCGGAGCAGCAGCCTTCGGGGGCAGCCCCACTGCCAGGACACAGAACAGGAGTGGGGGGGCAAGGAAGGTGCTTCCATCGCTCTCTGCAAAAATCACTCTAGTGCCTTGTCAGAGCACCGCGAGATGAAAAAGGTTTGAGAATCGGAGCTCTGCACATTTCCAGAGGGCAACCGAGAGTCACAAAGGAGAGCACTTTTAAAAATGTGCAGCAGAGCTGCGCACCACATGCCCAAACCCACGTCGTTCCCCCAACATTTCTTTCTCCACCCCCCCCCCCAAATTCCAGCCTGCGATTCTGTGCCTTCTCAAGCAGCCACATGGAATGACGAAGGGTTTTGTGTTCCTCAATTTCGGCTCGCTTGTCATGTCAATAATTACCCAGCCGAGCCGCTCGTTTGCCTGAGCCTTGCCAAGCGTGGAAGGGGAGCTGCCCACACACCGTTTCACATCGTCGAGAGTGACACAAAGCAACGGCCACACGTACGCTCACAGCAGCCCCACTTGCCAGCGCTCAGCCCCTTTCTGTGCTGCAAACCGGGCTGAGAGGAGGACGTTGAGGGGAGGAGGCCGGGGGCAGACTGGCACGTGGGAAGCCAGAGGTGGTGTCCTGGCACCCTCCAGCTCAGCAGACCAAGGTGGCTGCAGAGGCAACCCTGGCCTCCACCCACCTGCCTCCACTGCTCACGCCCTCCATTGGAAAAGGAAGAGGGGGGCGGAGCAGAAGTGTGGAAGGGAGCCAAGAAGCAAGTGCCTCCGATTCTCTAGCCTGCCACTCTCCTCTCTTCCGCACACCCTCTCCTGCGCTGTTCCTCACTTCCTTCTCCATCCAGGAAGGAGTAAGAAGACCAGCGGAAACAGCAGCTAGAGTGGTGTCCAGTACAGGGTTCATTCATGAGTGAGTGAGCGAGCGAGCCTCTCATTAACTCCTTGACAGGCATTCAAAACGGCTTATGAATATACCCCTTATCCGCTTGGGACCAGAAGCATCTTGGGTATCAGAAAACCCCAAAGCAGGGTAGAGGGCAAGACACCTCCTTTGGGTAGTCTGCCCCTGAACATGGAGGTTCCATGTCTAATCCCCACCGACGGACACTTCTCCCGCTCCCCGAGTCTGGGGCTACTTCACTGGTCACAAGGAAGCTTCCAGGGACGGCACAGCTCACCTCGATGATGTCCGCATTGGTCCGGCTCTCGTGGGGCTCGTTGTACTCTGTGTACTTGAGTAGAACCTTGTCCATGTCGGTGCTGGCGTACTGGAACAGCTTGTTCGAGTGGTTGAAGATGATCAGGGCGATCTCGCAGTCGCAGAGGACGCTCAGCTCGTAGGCCTTCTTCATCAGCCCGAACTTCCGCTTGGTGAACGTCACCTGCGGGGGGGAAAGGCACAGAGAACGCAAGGAGGGTCAGAGCGGGGCGAGGAGGCTGGGATCAGGCCCTGACCGACCGGCGCCAGAGACGGCGGACCAACTGCCGCCCCCTTGGCCCGGCCCATGCCAGCCACTGCCTCCAGTGCTGTTCTCCGACTTCAAAAAGGAAGACAGAAGAGAGTGTGGACTGAAGGGAAATGGAGGCAGTCTAATCCAGGAACGCTCTTCTTCCTCTCTCACTCTGTTCCGCTCTTCCCTTCTGAATGCAGGGAGGAGAAAGGAGGCCGTGGAGGAGGCCAGAGATGCTCACCAACCTGCCACACGAGGTGTCCACCTCAGCCTGCCCCACGGACACAAGGTGGCCTCCAGCCACCCACACCAGGCCACTCCGGCCACCCACACCAAAATCCTTTGAACAGCAAGTGCAAAGCTTCAAAGAGTTGTCCTCAGCCATTTTCCTCTCCGGATTCTGGCTTCAGAATTCTGGCTCTCCGGATTGTCCCGCTTCAGAAAGGAAGCGGGACAATTTCACAAGTACAGCAGAGCCAAAGTACTGAGAATCTAACACGGTTCCGCTAATAATTATTATAATAAAACCAGCCTGCACAAGTTTACACCACATACCAGTTTGTCCACCGCCTTCAACACCTTTGCCTGCTTTGCTATAGATGCGCAAGCGCAGTGGGGAGGAGGGGAGGAGGAAGCCTCTCTTGTGCCAAAGGGAAGACAGATGGGAGCCCAGTCGGGGACACGGGTGAAATCTATTTGCCCTTTGATTCTACAGCACGTCTCCTAAGGCAGCAAAGACGGCCGAGCGTTTCCACAGCGCCTGCCTGCCCAAGAGCTTGGCGGAGAGGAGTCCGTCAGTCCTCACGTACAAGTGACCAGGGAACAAGGAGGTGATGATAACAGAGGTCAGGCAGGAAAAAGGAGGTGGGAACCTCCCAGGTCAGGAGAAAAGGAGTAGGATCCAAGGTCTCTTGCTAAGCTCAGCGCGCGTCGGCTCGGTTTTCCTCCAAGGCCCCAAAAGCTGTGCCCCAGAGTCATAGAACTGGAAGGTGTCCAAAGGTCATCTAGTCCAACCCCCTTCCATCACCGAGAGAAGTCAGGGGTGCAGCGGCAAAGACGGGGCACCATTTATGTGGAACTCACTGCCACAACACCTAAAACAGTAGAGGTCTTCCGGCAAGGCCTAAAAACATTATTTCCATTGGCTTTTTGAAGACGGACTGGGGGCAGGAATAATCTTCTTGGTTCTATTTGGCTATTTTATCCGTATATTGGCTGCCTTTAACTTGCTTGTTATTTACCTTTCGGGTTTATAGAATTGGTGTTATCATTTGCCTTACTGGTTTTTAAACGATGTGTTAAGACTTTAAATTGTTTCAAATCCATTACGGGGTACAAGCCGTGATGTGTATGTGCCACCTCCTGATTTCAGAAATGGGCGATGTCAGAATGCCAATGAAAGGGAGGGCACCAGGATGCAGGTCTCTTGTTATCTGGTGTGCTCCCTGGGGCATTTGGTGGGCCGCTGTGAGATACAGGAAGCTGGACTAGATGGGCCTATGGCCTGCTCCAGAGGGGCTGTTCTTACGTTCTTAACTACAATTCCCAGGAGGCCTTGCAGGTCTCTTGTTGTCTGGTGTGCTCCCTGGGGCATTTGGTGGGCCACTGTGAGATACAGGAAGCTGGACTAGATGGGCCTATGGCCTGATCCAGTGGGGCTGTTCTTATGTTCTTAACTACAATTCCCAGGAAACCTTGCAGGTCTCTTGTTATCTGGTTTGCTCCCTGGGGCATTTGGTGGGCCGCTGTGAGATACAGGAAGCTGGACTAGATGGGCCTATGGCCTGATCCAGTGGGGTTGTTCTTATGTTCTTAACTACAATTCCCAGGAAGCCTTGTTATCTGGTGTGCTCCCTGGGGCATTTGGTGGGCCGCTGTGAGATACAGGAAGCTGGACTAGATGGGCCTATGGCCTGATCCAGTGGGGCTGTTCTTATGTTCTTAACTACAACTCCCAGGAAGCCTTGCAGGTCTCTTGTTATCTGGTGTGCTCCCTGGGCATTTGGTGGGCCGCTGTGAGATACAGGAAGCTGGACTAGGTGGGCCTCTGGCCTGATCCAGTGGGGCTGTTCTTATGTTCTTAACTACAATTCCCAGGAAGCCTTGCAGTTCTCTTGTTATCTGGTGTGCTCCCTGGGGCATTTGGTGGGCCGCTGTGAGATACAGGAAGCTGGACTAGGTGGGCCTATGGCCTGATCCAGCAGGGCTGTTCTTATGTTCTTATGTGTGGGTTTTTAAAAATTTACACTGTATTTTATTGACCCATTTGGGCTTCTGGAAAGGGGGAGTATAAATGTCTTAAATAACTAAATAAAACAAGAATATTTTCCGAGGCCGAGTCTGGGGAAAGGGCAAGCGGCCTGCAGAAAGCAAGTGCTGTGGACCCCAAGGAAGAGTAGCAGACGGGGAGCAGGGATCCAGCCAGGCAAACAGCCCTGGCCTGGGGTCAGCAGCACCCGCCCCCTCCTGGGAGCGTCTCAGGCCTCCTCTCCCCAAACACCCCCCTGCAAGCGACTAACAAGATTGGGCTTGCTAATCGCTTCACCCCTTCGGAGAGCCGGGCTGGCACACGCCACAGCTGTTCCCCACCACGTGAGGCAGCTAAGCCGCCCGGCCTTGTTCCTTCGGCTAGCGGCGGTCACGCTCGTCAGGGCGCCCGGCCCGCTCCACAGACAACCGATCGCGACGCAGCTGGAGCGAGGCAAGGCTCCGACAGTCGCTCCCTCCGACAGGCAAGAAAGCTTCAAGGCCCAGATTAAGATCTGCTCCCCAGTGGCTCCAGGGGGAAAGGGGGGCCCTGGGCCAAAGGGCTCCCGCCTGGCTCTCGCGGCAGGCCGGCTGCTGCACGGCGCACCGGACCTGCCCTCCTCTCCACATCTCTTTCCTTGCGCAAGACCGTCACAGCTGCTGCCAAAATTGCCCAACAAGAATCTCGGCCTGCAGGGCAGCTGACAACAAACACGGGGCTCGAAAAGGCGGCTGCACTGGGGGTTGTGGCCCACACATCTCCACAGGTGCTCAAATTCGGCACCCTTGACAACTCGGACCAAAGTCCCAACTTGTCCACTGCTTGATGGAGAGAGGGAAGTTATTTTCCCTCTCGCACCACACCGGAACCAGGAGACAGTCGCTAAAACTGGGTGGCAGGAGAACTAGAACAAAGAAAATCTTTCTTGACCCAGCGTGTGATTAGTCTGTGGAACTCCTGGCCACGTGATGTGGGGAGGCCCCTTCCCTCCTCCCTCCTCACATCGCCCTTCCTTGCACTGCGGCCTCCTCTTCCTGTTTCTAAGTGATCTCTGATCAGGATCAAGACACAAAGAGGTGGCGGCCACCCACCTTTGCTGAGCCTCACACGGCACCCCCCTCACATGACGCTCCAGTGTGGCACCAGGAGCATGTCACCCCCCACCCCCCGTTTGCTACACAACGGATCATGTGCTTGCCCTTAGCCCTTAGTGACCAAAGCACACAAGCTGCACACAAGCTGAGCGACCAGCAGCAGCCCGGCAAGGTGGGCACATCACTGCTCAGCAAGCAGCCGCAGGGGCAGCTGAGGGAGAACGGCTTGCCAAAGACCACCTGGCAAGAGCCCAGAGACAGCCACTAAAATTGAGTGTCAGGAGAGTTAGCACAGACCAAAGAAAACGCAATGGTTGGTTGGCAACCTTCAGTCTCGAAAGACTATGGTATAAGCCTACAGCACCAGGTATTCCCTGGCGGTCTCCCATCCAAGTACTAACCAGGCCTGACCCTGCTTAGCTTCCGAGATCAGACGAGATTGGGCATGTGCAGGGTAACAGTTGAAAAACCAGTGCACTTTTAATCTGTGGAACTCCTGGCCACAGGATGTGGTGATGGCACCCAAAGGCCTGGATACCTTGAAAAGGGAATTAGACAGATTGAGGGTGCAAAAGTCCACTGCAGGTTACAAGCCATGACGGGTTCTTGCACCCTCCTGGTTTTAGAAGTAGGCTCTCTCTGAATGACAGATGCAGGCGGATGGCAACAGGATACCATCAGGATGCAGGTCGTCTTGGGTGCTTCCTGAGGCATCTGGAGGGGCTACTGTGGGATGCAGGGAATTGGACCAGATGGGCCTTTGCCTGATCCTGCAAGGCTGTGCTGATGTCCTTGTCAGCAGAGGTGAAATAGGAACCAGGACCCAGGGGCTCGCAGCGCCGTGTCTTAGCCCTGAGGCGACAGGAGGAGCAACTTCCATTGCAGAGGCTTCTCCGCCGTGAGGTCAGTGGGCTCCCTGTCTCCTCACCCCACCCCCAAGTTCACCTGTCCCCCAGTTCTTGCTGATCCTGCGTTTCATCCAATTTCATGGCTTCAGCTGTCAGGAGCGAGTAGCCTTTGCCCTGGCACAGAACGCCTTCACCTGTTCAGACCGCCGGTAACCTCTGACGGAGCCAAGAGGAGCGGGGGGGAGGGGGTCCTGTCATTCCCAAAGGACCCTCCCCACAACACTAGTCTGTAAGGTCTCTAAGTATCCAGCCAGGGTCCAGAGGCATAACAACTGGACCAGCTGGAATGGTGAGCTGCAGCCTCAAAAGGATCCCGAATACCCCTCGGCACAGACAGAAAAGCCGTCAAGTCCGCAGTGCCCAAGCTGTGGGTCGGGACCAATTTTGGGTGGTTCCCCATTCATTTCAATATTTTATTTTTAATATATTAGACTTGATGCTACAGTGGAACGTGACTGCATTTAGAAATAAGAACAACCCCGCTGGATCAGGCCAGAGGCCAATCTGGTCCAGCTTCCTGTATCTCACAGTGGCCCACCAAATGCCCCAGGGAGCACACCAGATAACAAGAGACCTGCAAGGCCTCCTGGGAATTGTAGTTAAGAACATAAGAACAGCCCCACTGGATCAGGCCATAGGCCCATGTAGTCTAGCTTCCTGTATCTCACAGTGGCCCACCAAATGCCCCAGGGAGCACACCAGATAACAAGAGACCTGCAAGGCCTCCTGGGAATTGTAGTTAAGAACATAAGAACAGCCCCACTGGATCAGGCCATAGGCCCACCTAGTCCAGCTTCCTGTATCTCACAGTGGCCCACCAAATGCCCCAGGGAGCACACCAGGGAACAAGAGACCTGCAAGGCTTCCTGGGAATTGTAGTTTAAGAACATAAGAACAGCCCCACTGGATCAGGCCAGAGGCCCACCTAGTCCAGCTTCCTGTGTCTCACAGCGGCCTACCAAATGCCCCAGGGAGCATAAGAACATAAGAGCAGCCCCACTGGATCAGGCCATAGGCCCACCTAGTCCAGCTTCCTGTGTCTCACAGCGGCCCACCAAATGCCCCAGGGAGCCCACCAGATAACAAGAGACCTGCAAGGCCTCCTTGGAATTGTAGTTAAGAACATAAGAACAGCCCCACTGGATCAGGCCATAGGCCCACCTAGTCCAGCTTCCTGTATCTCACAGCGGCCCACCAAATGCCCCAGGGAGCACCCCAGATAACAAGAGACCTGCAAGGCTTCCTGGGAATTGTAGTTAAGAACATAAGAACAGCCCCACTGGCTCAGGCCATAGGCCCATCTAGTCCAGCTTCCTGTATCTCACAGCGGCCCACCAAATGCCCCAGGGAGCACACCAGATAACAAGAGACCTGCAAGGCTTCCTGGGAATTGTAGTTAAGAACATAAGAACAGCCCCACTGGATCAGGCCAGAGACCCATCTGGTCCAGCTTCCTGCATCTCACAGGGCCCACCAAATGCCCCAGGGAGCACACCAGACAACAAGAGACCTCATCCTGGTGCCCTCCCTTGCATCTGGCATTTTGACGTAGCCCATTTCTGAAATCAGGAGGTGGCACATACACGTCATGGGTTGTACCCCGTAATGGATTTTTCCTCCAGAAACTTGTCCAATCCCCTTTTAAAGGCGTCCAGGCCAGATGCCGTCACACATCCTGTGGCAAGGAGTTCCACAGACCAACCACATGCTGAGTAAAGACATTGGGGAAATGTGACAGACCTGTACTTTTAACAAGCTACTATGTGTATTCTTTCAACAAAGACAGTAAATGGGACTTAATCCTGGGCCAGTGTGGGTAGGATTGTTAAAAATTTTCCTGCCTGATGATGTCACTTCTGGCCATGACATCACTTCCGGTGGGTCCCGACAGAGTCTCATTCAAAAAAGTGGGTTCCGGTGCTAAATGTGCGAGAACCACTGCCTAAGAGGATTTCTAGCTTAAGGTAGGGGGTTGGACTAGATGATCTGCTAGAACGCTTCTATGATTCTACAAATATAGGAAGGAAGGGCCTTTATTAAGGTTCTTTAGACCTGCCTCGTTATGAAAATGGGTTGAGTTTTTGTAAGTAAACAAATAATTTCTTTCTAGAATCCGTGTGGGGATTTCGACTGCAGAAGAAGGACGAGTGCCTCACTTTGGACTGGCCGGCAAACAGCTGGTCAGGGCCAGCTTTAAGCCAACTGGACCAATTGCTCCCCATGCCTAAGGGAGCCCTGTGCTAGAGTAAAAAGTAGAGTAGAACTGTATTTTTTACAGGCCTGATTCTTTTATGATTTGCTGCTCTATGCTCTTTTTACCAGACTACTTTTTTTCTGACTACTGTTTTTATGATATGTGTTAATATGCTTTTATCTGTTTTTAAATTATGTTTTTAATCTGTTTTAACCTGTTGTAAGCCTCCTTGAGTCCCTTCGGGGAGAAAGGCGGGGTAAAAATAAAGTTATTTTTATTAAAAACAAAACAATAAAAGTCACAATTTTACTCAATCGTTTCACAGCCGCTAAAACAGGCGGTTTTGTCACTACCGACTTTTCAAAGGGAATCTACGCATTTTGTTTGTTTGGTTGCAGGCTGACATGTCTGCAATTTGGACTAAAACCTGCTGAGATCCATTTGGTCCATTAACTCATATGTACTTTTTAAGCAAACACTTTGATTGCTCTGCATTCTACCACAGAGATAGAAAGTCTATCACTTATCTCTCTGAGATTCTGCAGACCTTGGCTGTGAACCCGGAGCCCGGCAAGAACAGTTTCCAATCAGGCCCCGAAGCTCCTAAGGTTGGTCCCAGAGCTGCTGTTGGCGTGAGAAGTCCCACTGGGGACCATGCAGCAGACAATACCCAGGTAGGTCGTTCCCTTCCCTAAGCACTCCCCCAGCACTGGGAAGGCTCCCTGAAAGAGACAGGAACCATCTGAGCCAGCAACTGCGCCCCCCACACCTGCAGCCCCAGAGCCTCTCCAACTGCAGAGCCACAGGTCAAAGCACTTCCCTCTGGGGGGGGGGGGGAGGACAGGATTTGAGCCCCAGTTCCTCCCCCTCATCTGGCAGCATTAACCTTTTAAGACTAAGAGGGTAATCAAATCCACGGCTTCTCCAGGCTCTAAGCTCTTTGCTTGAGGAGGGGGGGCGGGCTTCCATGCAGCAAGGGAGGGATTCTGGCTCCTCGCAAGGGACCAGCTTTCTCCCAAGCCAGCCAGCCAGCCAGGCGCTCAGCCGAGGAGCGGAAAATCTACTCCGCAAATCCCCATAATGGTATTAGGGGCTATTATCGGTGAGGGCCCTGGCCACTGGCTTCTGCTGGCCCAGTTCAGACATGACCTGCTCTGCCTGGCCCGTGGGGATTCCACTGACTTGGGTCACCTGCAGAGGGGGTACAGCCCGCCCCACACTGGGCCGTGTGCCCCAACCATCACTCAGGCAGGTCACAGTTCTGATTTCTGCCTTCGGAGACGAGGCTCTGGGTATCTTTACTTAAAAACAAAAAACGTGCTGAGTTCAGGGCCAGCCTGTCCATTAGGCCAGCTGAGGCCGTGGCTTGAGGTGCTGGATTGGCGAGGGGAACTTCCCCACCTGCTCTTTCCACTCCCTGGGTCTGAAAAGGGGAGCAGCAAAACTGGACCAGCCGTCCCCCGGTTCTGGTGTTGCGCGAAGGGGAAAGGAGCACCCCTCTCTCCACCCCCTGCATAATTCTGTACATCTCCTTCATGCCCCCCCACAGGCACCTTCCTTCAAGACTGAAGAGCCCCAAATGCCGCAGCCTTTCCTCTAAGGGAGGTGCCCCTTTGGTCACTCTCTTCTGCTCCTTGTCCAGTTCTTCTATGTCCTTTCGGAGATGTGGCAACCAGAACTGGACGCAATACTCCAGGTGAGGCCTAACCCTCAATTTATACAATGGCATTATAATATTGGCTGCGTGAGAGCAGCTCAGGAGGCAGCAATGGAAAACCTACAGGGGCTTTGGCCCAGTCCTCTGGCACGGAATCCCCTTTTCCCCTTTCGTGGAGGATTCTGGAACCTGGACTCAATCATCAGCGCCCTCGAGACCTCTCAGGGTTGCAGAAGTATTTTCCATTCATGTTTACAACCCCCAATAACTGTGGAAAGATCTACACGAAGACCGTGCCCTTGGCACCTGGCGCCAACATCCCAGGGCAACAAAACTCTCACTGCCCCCCCCCCCATAAAAGCCCACCCACCCCCAGCCTGCTTGGTAATTGTTTCAGAAACAAATCTTGCTTTGAACTGGGCTCGGGTCCACTTTTTCAAGGCCTCCTCCCACAGCCATTCCCATAAAGACTTTTCAAAGGAAAAAACTCCCAAATTTCTGGCGGCCTCCAATGTGGAACCGGAAAATTATTCCAGGGGAACTTGAGAGTTGCCATTTGGTCTACGCAGAGTTTGGAAGGAAACACACTGAAAACTGGGGGTGAAGGGACACACCATCCATTAAGACTAGAGGCAGCAGAGCTCAGTGGTCAGATCAGGAAGCCCCAGTTCAGATCCAGCCTCTGCCATTAACGCATTAGGGTGTCCAAGGCAAGTCACATTCTTGCTCAGCGTCCAAGCTGCAATGAGGGGGCTGTGCCAGTGCTTGACTATACCACATCCCATTCCGGTCCTCCCAGCTGGAATATCCTCTCTTGCAGTTTGGACCCAGCGTACCAAAAAAAAACAAAACAAAAAAAAACACTGTGCTAATTTATAAATACATGCATTAAAAATAATTCACTATACATATTATTTTGTGTGTGTAACTGCGTGTGTTTTTAATATGCTGCCCAACTACTAGGGGTCATCTTTAAAAAAAAAAAATCAATCCCAAGGTTTTTTGAACCCTTCAGAACCATTGACTA
The DNA here is from genome assembly GCF_035046505.1 of Tiliqua scincoides. NCBI lineage: Eukaryota > Metazoa > Chordata > Lepidosauria > Squamata > Scincidae > Tiliqua > Tiliqua scincoides. The sequence continues at coordinate 5,289,911 of NC_089835.1, forward strand.
TATGCTACGGCTCTCTTCATTATTATTATTAACAGAGTAGAGGGGAATTGGCCAAAAAAGAGGCTTCCATTCAAGGGGAAAATTGGGCCAGCATTGTCATTAGTTATTTGATTTTTCTCTGTAAACCGCTTCGTGAACTTTTAGTTGAAAAGCGGTATATAAATACTGTTAATTAATTAATAATTAATTGTCAGCAACTAGAGATGGGTGGATTGACCCAGTTCCCTCCCAGGATCTCCAGGCCCAGATCTCCAGGCCTGCATTCTGGTTTAACTAAGATAATTTGTGTAATTAATGAATTAAGGCAGTGGTTCTCAAACTTTTTAGCACTGGGAACCACTTTTTAGAATGACAATCTATGGGGACCCACCAGAAGTGATGTCATTAACCTGAAAGTGACGTCATGGCCAAAAAGTGACATCAATTTGGGCTCCAAGCCTAAGCCATGATCAGCCAAAGGTTGGTCGTTACAAAGCAGGCGTGCGCTGTTATTTGGCACAGCTTGGAAATGAAACATTCCAGTTCGGAAGTCAAGGCAGACGTGGAGCCTTCTCCAACCACAACCCCCCCCTTTCCAGAGTGCCCAGCAGCTCTGCACTCTGTATTTTCAATGGTGGGTTGAGCCAGGTGCTACACAACCCACTGAAATTGGCTCACGACCCACATAGTGAGTCCCAACCCACAGTTTGAGAAACGCTGGATTAAGGCTATGGGTCCAAACTTTTTCAACTGGCAGCTCCCTTGACCTACTGAGCCAACTGCCCAAAGCTCCCCATTAAGGGCTACAATCCTAAACATCGGTGATCTTCCACCTGCAGATCACAATCCCAATGGGGTCGCAATGCCTCATTTGGGGAGGGGTCATGGCAGCCCTTCCAAGCCCATGCAAGACCCAGAAGTAGCAGGGCCATGGGCCTGCTTCAGGGGACAATTCCAGGGTGCACAGGGGGAGGCCAGGTGACTCTCCCCCTCCCCAACCAGATCCAGGGAAGATTAGCTGCAGAGATAAACGGCAGGAGAAAGCCAAGCGATTGGACTCCTTCCCCCACAAGTGAGTAGGAGACAGAATTATGAACTGGCTAGTGACCTGGTGGCGCCAGTTTGGCACACGAAGCAAGCAGGGAAGACAAACACATTACTCTACACCCTCCTGCATCAGCTGCTCACAAGCACCCAAACTCTGGTGTCTGCTTTGATTCCTGTGAACAAAGATTTGGCCCCCAACTCTCCGCCGACTCTCTTCTTCCTGGGATTTTGCCTGTGGGGTGTGGAAGGGCTGCTGTGTTTTTAAAAGGGGGTGTTTGCGTTCCTCCGAGTGGGACACGCAGCCCTCTCAGGTGTTCAGCGGAGCAGGCTTTTCGCTGCAGCAGGAAGACTGTTGCCAAGAGAACAGACCTGCTGGTAGCTGGAACGCCTAAGTAGGCCATCTGTCACGATGGGTTAATTTTAAGACCTCGCAACCTTGAGGGTGGCTCCCTGAAGGGTAGGGAAAATATTTGCCGCAGCAAATTTGCCGTTCACCAGAACGAGGCCTTTGCTGGCAAGCGGAACAGCGGGGGCAGCGCCCCACATTCAGGGCATTTGCACATGCTGGAGGGGAGGGGACAGGCCTGGAGTCGGACAACAGGATTTCCAAGATGTTCCCAAATGCTGCGAGTGTAGGACAGAGGCAAGTTCCAGATCTTCGTGGTGCTGACGTAACAATTTTTTTTAAAGTCTATCCAGCCCTTCTTCCAAGGAGCTCAGGGAGGTATACATGGTTCCTCCCCTCCTTCTGACCTCACAACAACCCTGCAAGGAAGGTGAGGCACCATCCAGGCTGGGAAGAGCAGTTGGGGGACTGTCTGGAGGGGGGGACCCTGGCTGTGGGACTCTGCAGGGCAGGGATGCCGGAAAGAAGGGAGCCAGACCCCCACGTCACGTCCCTCTCGAGCAACTGACCTGTCGGTTTCTCTCGTCTGTGATCCTCTGGATCTGAATCTTTTTCCTCCCCATCTTCTCCGGAGATCCTCACGGAATGGGGACGGCTGAATATTTTTAATTTCCCAAAAGCGAAAAGGGGGGGAAGAGGGCACGCTTGTTCTTTTTCAAGACACTGTCATCCAAAAATCCTTTTTTAGAAAGCAAGTCCCCAAAATCCAGGAAAAAATTGCAGAAAACAAAAAAAGGGGGGCAGCGTGTCGTCCCGTCTTCAGTTCATGGTATTCTGCTCGCCTGTACAAGTCCAGATAACATGGAGGTTTTTGTGTCACAATGAGAAAATAAAACCCTGTGGGGGGAAAAGGAGAAGAGGAGTGAAAATTATTGCTAAGCAAAACTGCCCTTATGATGAAATACAGTCATAAGAACCTCACAAGAGCCCAGCTGGATCAGGCCACAGGCCCATCTAGTCCAGCTTCCTGTATCTCACAGCGGCCCACCAAATGCCTCAGGGAGCACAGGACAACAAGAGACCTGCATCCTGGTGCCTTCCTTTGCATCCGGCATTCAGAGACAGCTTACTTCTAAAAGCAGGGAGTTGCACATACCCATCGTGGCTTCTAACCTTTTCCTCCATCAACCTGTCCTTCTCAAGGCATCCAGGCCTTCAAAAGTGCCATCACCACATCCTGGGGCAAGGCGTTCCACAGATTAATGACAAGCTGGGTAAATAATGTTTTTTGTTTTTTTGCAAGTCCCTCCCTCAATGTCGAGATCTGACTTAGGCTGCAATCCTAACCACACTTTCCTGGGAGTAAGTCCCATTGAACTCAATAGACCTGCATAGGATTGTGCCCATAATCAGTTTTAAATATAGACATAGCTGGTGCTTTGTAAATGTATCATTTGTACAAGTAAACGCTTTATAGATTCCTTTTCACCCAAAACATTCACAAAAAGAAATAGTAAAGAAAAGGAAGAGAGTTGAGTCCCACTTCCAGGGAGTTCACAATTTTAAAAAAAATTAGCTTTTAAAGCAGTTGCATCCATAGCATAGCCAAGGCCGGCCCATCCAGTAACCTCAAGTAGTGAACTGGTGGGTGAAACCCACCTCTTCTCTCCTGTTTGCCTCCACTGGAAGGAGTAAGTGGCTGGCATGTCACCCAGTAAGGGTGGAAGGACAGATTTTGGCACTGGGGGGGGGGGGAATATTGCATTGGCTTCCAGTGTAGCCACCTCCTCCTCAAATATCCCACCATCTCTGTGAACTTATGGGCATATGATGGGGAAGCCTCCCAGGTTCACACTTGTCAAGATGTCATGTCCACTTACACAAATTCACACAGTAGGGTGCAGGGACATAAACAGGCAGTCTGAAATGCCTTGTAAACAAACAGGAATGAGGGCGGAATGTCAAACCACAAGACCATCGGCTGCGGAGCGGCAAACACAGTAGCAGCAGCTCAAGAGGAAGTCAGCCTATTCTGATCTGCCCCCCCCCCCACACACACACCCCATCCAGGGAGCCGCCTTAAGGAAAAGTTTCCACTCACAAGTTGTGTCTCGGAACAGGCCCCTGAAACACACCAAGACATAAACAGGAAGCAGGGCCATTGTACACCTGGCTGGCGTAGGGACAAAAGAGCCATAACAAACATCTGACTCATTTTCCTTTTTGCAATTTCTTTCAGCACAGGAATTGTTTTGAAAAATTAAAAGAAAAAGAAAAAAACACACCATAAGATGCTCAGACCGTCAGCCTCGAGTTCCCACCTTCTTGGACACCACACCCAGGATTCTCTGCCCGCACTTGGGAACTTGAAATGCTGCAGCCTTAAGGACTAGAAACACTGTGGGGTGAGACGGGCACTTGACACTAAAGCCTCAATGATTTGCTCTCTGTGGCTCCTGAGGGCATATCAATGGGTTGAAACTATAGGGAAGTCGACTGAGGCTGGACAGGAAGAAGGATTTCCTGACTCCAAGAGCTGGGACAGCGGGTCCCCTGCCGTTATGGGTTCTCACCTATTGGAGGCTTTCAAACAGAGGCTGGAAGGCCCACCTGTCAGGGAAGCTGCGGCAGATGAATGGGCGTTGGACTAGACGACCTCTGAGATACCTTTCCAGCTTAAGCATTCAGCAGTTCAACAGCACAGGATCAAGCAGCCACAGACACACCGCCTGGGGAAGTCCTCTCCAGCAGCAGACGGAGCAGGATGGAGCGCGTGTCTCTTTCTGCACACCTTCCCCAACCCTACTGCTCCCTGGATCCAAACTTGGAGAGGGTGCAGAGGAAGTGTGGAGGAAGACAGGAGAGCAGTGGGCTAGAGCGTCCACGTCAAGTCCCTCCTGCCTTTTTTTCCTGCTCAAAGAGAGTGCTAGGGACAGGGTCTGAAGCCTGGGCAGCCCTCCTCAAGGGGCCTAGTGTGTCCACAAGGGCACACTATCCCCCCCCCCCCAAACAGCAATGCATCTTTGCCAACACACTGACAAGCACTGGGTGCAGAACAGGAAAAGTCAGTGACAGCAGCCCTGGACACAGGGATACAGATGGAGCAGTCTCCATAGTAACCATCACCATGCAACAGCTCTTCAGATTTTTCTTCTTCCTGTGCTCCCCCCCCCATTTCCCTTTCCTCTTAGCTCACTGGGTAGAGAAAGAATTCACAGGGAGAGAATTTGGGGCGGGGGGGGGGAATAAGGAGAGGGCAGCACACCTCAGAAGCCAGGACATGATCACCAAGGCTGAAACAGACTCCGGTTTCTCCTGCGCAGAACTGGTATTCGTGGCGTACGGCAATGTCCTGAAGATAGCAGAAGCCCCTCTGGGACACCCTCCCAAGCAGGAGATGAAGGTCACACTCTTTCCCTTTGGAGTGTGGTTGGTTACCAGCACAAACTGGGCCAGTGTGGAACAGAGTTTCAGTCCCTCTTGGACCACAAAACTCACTTAAGCCCCTCTCCGTTGAGCCTAACCCACAGGGTTGCTGCAAAGATAAAAACAGGGTGACCCCATGCAGGTGCCTCATAAGTCATTAATCAATGGGAAGGCTGCAGAGAGACTCACAGCACCTGATGGATTCCCCGTTTTAAAGGAGATTTCAAGTTTCTAGTCCTCAAGGCTGAAGTTTGACAGTCTGCCTGGTGAGCTCTCCTCCCCCTCTCCCTATTTCATGGATTTGCCTAATCCTCTTTTCAAACCACCATCCCAAACCAAAGGTCAGCAGCCCCCTTGGAGTAGCAAATCCCCTCAGTTATCTGGGTGCGACCATACAGAACCTGCAGATTCCTAGTTTTTCAGACGCAAAAACTAGGTTGGACTGGGAGGCTGCGCTCCTGCTGGGAGAGAGGGGTTAACAGTAAACAGCTTGAAGTAATAACGCAGGAGCACTGAGGAGCGGCTGAAGAGTTGGCAGCCGGGCGGGTTCAGAGCCAAGCGTGCTATTGACTGGCAAAATGCTAAGAATCCTCCCCCCCCACCACCAAAAAAAAAAACCCTATTATGCACAAAGTATGATTATCCCAGCAATTAGCAGGGAAGTCAATTGAACACAAGCAGGTGCTGGTTAGCAGAGCCTGTAATTCACACCCAATAAATTGCTGCAAATTGAAGGGGGGGGGCTGCTCTGGCTTTTGGGAAGGAAGGAGGGAGAATAGGGGAGGGGGGTGGCAGGGCACCCCTCTTGCAGAAAGAGGCTTTGGCAAAAAGGAGTGAATTCAGCCTCTGAATTGGGGAGGGGGGATTCCTGCACAGAGCCAAATATTGCAATCATTCTGAAGCCAAGCCAAGGCCCACCTGGGCAATTTTATTATTCTCCACACTTCTCTGCCACCCTTCCTCCAAGAGCTCAGGACACTGTCTGTGGTTCCTCACCTCGCAACCAGGCCCCCACCACTGGCCAAAAGCTCACCCCACACCTCCAAACATCTCCCCCCGCCCTGCACTGAATGCCTTGGAGCAACGGAGCCCCCCAAGACCAGTTGCCCTTCTTGCCCAGAGAGAGAGGGACCCACACCTGCCTGTTACAGCAGAGAGGTGAGGGTGCAGGTTGCCCCTCCCCAAATCATCAGGCCTGACAAATGTGACCATATGGCAGAAGGCAGCCGACAGGTGGAGGTCACCAGCCGGAAGCTGGAAGGAGAGGAACAGTTTGCATCAGGTCCCCCCAGAGATTTCCTGCTTTTTTTGTGAGAGGAAGAGCAAGAGAGATACAGCTCTAATATTCCTGACCCAGATTGCAGCGTCCCCGGAGAATATCGGATGCCAGCTGCAAGCTCCAGAGTCTGCCTGCCAACTTCAACACCATCTGGGAGGAGGGGAACAGGGGGGGGTGGAGCAGGCTTTCATAGAACCACCCTTAAAAGCAGGACAAAATGCAGGGAAGGGGATTCGGAGAGAGCCCCTTAATTTGCCCCAATTCTCTGCTTCTTCCACTCTCCCAGCTGCCTCACTCTCATGCCTCCCTGCATGCCCAGAACAGCAAGGTTTCCTCACCCACCCACCCCCTGAACCCAGCTGAGATGCCACACTGCCTGCAGCAGAGACAGGACAGACAACCAAACAGCACACGCACGCCTCAAGGTCAATAAATGTCAAGGGGTGCACTTTGGAGCACAAAATCCCAGCTTCACTCATCCACTGATGGGGGGCCTGGCAGGGCCTCAGAGAGGACCCTTTTTGGGGAGGAGGCGACAAAGTTTCTTTTGGGCCTCTTCCCTTCTCCCCTGGATCATAATTTCTACAAATCGCAACGTATAAAAGCACTTAAGCTGACACCAAAGTAGCCAGACTCTTTTGACTGGGCTCACTCCAGAGGTCCACAAGTTCTGTCTGGTCTTGTGATGAGGGTTAGAACAGACAAACGAAACTATTTCTTGACCCAGCGTGTCATTCACCTGTGGAACTCCTTGCCATAGGATGTGGAGGTGGCACCTGAAGGCCGAGATGCCTTGGACAGATTGAGGGAGGAAAAGACCATCGCAGGTTACAAGCCATGGTGGATATACGCAGCCTCCTAGTTTAGGAAGTGGGCTACCTCTTAATACCAGGTGCAAGGGAATAGCAACAGGATGCAGGTGTCTTGTTGTCCTGTGTACTCCCCGAGGTGTCTGGTGCAAGGATGCCCAAACCCCGGCCCTGGGGCCACTTGCGGCCCTTGAGGACTCCTAATGCGGCCCTCAGGGAGACCCCTGTCTCCAATGAGCCTCTGGCCCTCTGGAAACTTACTGGAGCCCGCACTGGCCCGACGCAACTGCTCTGAGCATGAGGGCGACTGCTTGACCTCTCGCGTCAGCTGTGGGACGAGGGCTCCCTCCACTGCTTGCTGTGATGCAGTAGTGACAGCAAAGGAAAGGCCGGTCTTGCTTTGTGCAAGGCCTTTTATAGGCCTCGAGCTATTGCAAGACCTCCATTCGTTCATACAAGTTCCACCTCTAGTATAGTAATTTATGTAAATTGATTCACATTTTAAAAGTAAATGGATTCTTTTTTCCCCTGGCCCCCGACACAGTGTCAGAGAGATGATGTGGCCCTCCTCCCAAAAACTCTGGACACCCCTGGTCTTGTGGAAGATGAAGGAAGCTGGACTGGATGGGCCTCTGATCCTGCGGGGCTCTCCTTACGTCCTTAAGGCCTCCAGAATCTAAGGCAAGCCTGGCTCTATCAAGGGGAATCGGGGCCTGTGGCACACCTGGTGGCTGCAGCAGCCCAGCCCACCACCATCCTTGGGCACAGGGATCACTGCACATGTTTTCAGCCCCACAGTCAGGCAGGCTGGGACCCATCTCCAAGGCACCCAAAAGGGTGGGGATCCGAATATCTGTTGCTGTCACCCCGGCGCTGCTGAAGAAACAGTGCGGCAGAGGGAAGGCTTCCCAATGTGCCCATGAAGACGATCATTTATCCTTGTCCCAGCCCCTGAAGGGGGGGCTAAGTTTAAGCAGGGTACATTGCATTGACACGTATTTCAAAAACCGGGCACCATAGCAACCAGCTGCAAGGAGGCAAAGGACTTTCATGTTCCACAGAACCCTTCGCAGACCGGGGCAGCACAGTCCTGGAGCGGGGGGCAGGGGGGGAGAAGAGCTCTTCCAAATTTATTCACACACACACAAAAATAGAGACCATTTTTGCATCTGGACCAGGGCAGGGAGGGGCCCGTCCCTCCCGCTTCCAACAGCCCCCGGCTCAGATACTTGCTCTGCAAACTCACAAAAGACAGGAAGGCAGCGGCGGGTCTTTCTCGCTTGTCCCTAGCAGCAAGTGCTCAGAGGTACACTACTCCTAGCCATGGGGGCTTCACGTCACACTTAGGGGCAGTAGCTACTGCCAGACCTCGGAACTGGCTGCCATCACGTCATCTTGTGGAAGCATATTCCAAGCACAAGAGTTGCAAATTTGCTTTTCACTGCCCCAAAATGACAAACTAATCCAGTTAGGACTGGCACAGGTTAGTAGTACTGGGACTGAGGCAGTGGGGCAAATACTTGCCCCCCCCTTTATCTGATGGCTCAACACGCACTGTTCCCCCCTCATTCAACACTTCCTGAATTCAACGAGGAAGTGCAGTGAAGGAGCTTACACTGGGCTAGGGCAGTGTTTCCCAAACAGCGAGTCCAGAACACACCTGTGGGTCACAACCCAGTTGTTGGTGGGTCGTGAAACTGACAGGCTGATCGCTGACAAGGAAAACGTATTGAGACCTACGGAAAGGGAATTAACACCTAGAGTGTTAATTCCTCTGAAGCTTTTCGACAGAAAATACTCTGGGACTCCAGAGAATCTGCTTAATGTACACCATTATGTCTTAATGGCCTGGGTTTGTTTATACCCCGAAGAGCCAAGAGTGAAATCAACCAGGTCACGGGGAAAGGATTGGACAATCTCAAGGGAACTTGGGTTTTTTTGTTCTTAGGACCATCCGGCCTTCAAGTCAGAGGCAGGTGATTTCTCTCTCTTCTCCTTCCCCCCCCTCCCCCAGCTTGCAGGGGAGAGACCATTAAGCTCCCAGCCGCCACCCACAACCCCCTTGGCATCCTGCAGGGCACGGAATAACCAGCCACCCGCTCTCGGCACTTGAAGGTGGCAACAGATTCCTCCTTGTCACTACTGTCACCGGGGAAAAAATTGAGATCCCTGGTAACGAGCCGGTTCCGGGTGATGGATGAGAGGCCTCCTCATTAAAAAAATTACTAAAAAGGGAAATGAGTCCTCCACTTCTCCACCCGCCCCCCCACCCCACTCCGCCCTGGTTATCATATCAGGCTGAACAGGATTTTTCGCTCACAAAGCCACCAGAAGAGAAATGGCAGTGTGGGGGCTTGCAACATGAGCAGCTGTGGGTTTTGCTTCACGGCCAGTTGCCTGCAGATGTGGAGCTTAAAGACAGATGTTGCCGCTGACGGAAGTCGGGGTTTTGCAGGGGAGAGCACTGGCAACCAGCTAGCCCAGTTCATGCAGAGGTAGAGGGGTTATTCCCAGCAGGATGTGACTGGGCTCTGGGAGAAGGACAGGGGTGAACGCAGGAGGCAATGTCTTGCCCCCCTTGGGGGGGACGGGACAGGCAAGATAAAATGCCACATTTCAAGGATCTCCAAGGGGAAACTTGAGGGCCAAGTACCACCAGCAGGGCAGGAGGGGAAGACCCTCTGCTTGGCTGGAGAGTGTGTGCTTTAAACTCTACCTCCAACCCATCCACAATCCTGTTTGATGCGTGCAATACGGGGCGTCCTTGTTTCTCGCCCACCAAAAAAGGTGGAAGTACATAGAGCAGGAACACCCCTCCTCCCAAGTTCTGGCAGATCTCAAACATGCAAATTTCAGGGCAGCTTTGGAACATGGGGGGGGGGCACCAAATTAAATATTTTAGACAGCATCAAAGCAGGGGCTGGCTTGATTGGTCTGTGGAACTCTTTGCCACAGGATGCGGTGATGGCGACTGGCCTGGACGCCTTTAAAAGGGGATTGGACAAGTTTCTAGAGGAAAAATCCATTACGGGGTACAAGCCATGATGTGTATGCGCCACCTCCTGATTTCAGAAATGGGCTACGTCAGAATGCCAGATGCAAGGGAGGGCACCAGGATGAGGTCTCTTGTTGTCTGGTGTGCTCCCTGGGGCATTTGGTGGGCCGCTGTGAGATACAGGAAGCTGGACTAGATGGGCCTGTGGCCTGATCCAGTGGGGCTGTTCTGATGTTCTTAACTACAATTCCCAGGAAGCCTTGCAGGTCTCTTGTTATTTGGTGTGCTCCTTGGGGCATTTGGTGGGCCACAGTGAGATACAGGAAGCTGGACTAGAAGGGCCTATGGCCTGATCCAGTGGGGCTGTTCTTATGATTCCACCACTGTGCCAGGGTAGGCGGGCTGCTTACCCAAGTGACCTGTGCCAGGGGGAGAGCAGCCTTTATCTGAAAAAAAAAAAACAGAAGGCAGAAGCGCTGCTTCTCCCCCCACCCCTCTTCAGCCAGGACACCTTGCAGATCACCCACAGTGCCCATGGGACCTTCCGCCATCACCAGCCGGGTAGGCAAACAGCCCTTTCTGTGAGCAGCAGCGGAATCCGCGGCTGGCAGCTGAAGATTCGCAACCCAGAACTGGGACAGCTGGTGATCAGCAGCAGAAGGGAACAGGCTCAGCACAGAAAGAAAATGCATTTTCAAAACTCACTGCCATGCGGACAAAGACACAGCGTGGGCCAACCTGCCCTGCGCCACGCGTGGTTTTGGACAAGCCAAAGGTGTCGCAGCCGTGCCTTTGTCTCTTGCAGAGTGACCCAACCTGGCCGGCAACCATCTTTCACCAAGGTCCTTCCCAGCTCCGCTTCTGCAGAACCTGGGGTCCTGGCACACAGCCAAGCAGGGGCTCACCAGCAGGGCTCAAGACCAACTGGCGCCCAAGAGGGAAGGCCCCCCCCATATCTGGTGAGGCACCAGCCTTTGCTGCCTCTGTTTCCCGAAATGGAAAAGGAAGGGGAGGGACAGAGAGGAAGAGGAAGGGTGGAGGTGAGCGGGGGAATGGATTTTATGTATATCTCTGTGGTTCTGCAGACCTGGGCTGTGACCCAGGGACCCCACCAAAAAAGGTGTCCAATGGCACTCTGCAGCTCATAAGGCCGGCCCTGGCTTTGGGGCATCTAAAAGGTTGCCCAAAACTCTCACACATGACTGCCCAAAGGCTGCCCAAAACACTCTCTCAATGGAGATGGCTTTTTGGGGGGGGGGGGCGGCTCAAGGGATGGAATCAGGTCCTCATTGCAGCCCATGAGACTGTAATGAAACTCATGAACCGTTTGTTTACAAAAGACACTTCTACGCCACAGCCGGTGGCTCCTGGGAATCACAGCCCGCAAGCCTAAGCGTGCTTACTTGGAAGTAAGTCCCGCTGAGCAGAACGGGGCTTACTTCCAAGTAAACAACACACTGACCCATTTACAGGAGGTCTGTGCTCTCCCCCCCCCCACATCTGTTTCCTCTTTTCAACCCCAAACCCCTCCCTCCCACCCACAGGGAGCTGAAGCCCACTCTGAAGACCTTAAAAAAAAAAAAAAAAAGGTGTCAAGGCCACAAAGGAATCCTCCTCAACAGCTCTGCAAAAGAAGAAGCTGCAGTCGGCCAGGTGGGTGCCGTTTCCTGCACAGCAAAGTTCAAGCTGGTTCCTGGCTGCAGAGAGACAAGCAGTGCTGCTGCCGTCACCCTGCTGGAGCGGCGGGGGGGGGGGTCTCCAGGCACTTCAGACCCAGCTCCTGCCAGGGGGGTAGGGCCCAAACTTCCCCCCCCTCTGTCTCCCCACTGCAATTGCCCCTCCTTCCTCCTTGCAAATCCACTGTTCACCCTGCTGGGAAAAGCACCCAGCTCCCCCTCCCATAACTGGACACTCTGGGAAGAGGGAACAATGCGCCATCCATCTCGACCATAGCAGCTGTTCCGAGTCAGGCCCCGGGCCGCCCACCCAGCCTGGTCTCCCTCAGCTGGTAGGCCTGTCACTGGACGAGCTCTACAGATGCCACTGAGGTCGAACCTGGACTTTCTGAAGGCAAAACAGCTGCTCATTCCATGCAGAGCTCAGATTTTTAAGGCCCAAGCAAGGAAGAAGGCCTCCCTGCAGAGTCCTCTAGCGGGGAACAGTCCAGTCCACTCCAAGGGGGGGAGGGTCTGGAAGAGGCACACAAAACTGCCCTTTGCACAAGAGCATCCTTGTAGCACCAACAGCAGGGCTGACTTTAACATTTCAGAAATTTATTTAGCCTATTTGTATCCGACACTCCCCCTCTAAGCGGACCCAAAGAAATGCATTTGGAACTCACGCCCTTTTCTGGACATCTTGATTCTAAAGAGGGTGTTGGGGGGGGGGGGACGGGACTGAAAGGGTCCAGAGAAGAGCCACAAGGCCAAAAGGCTGCAAAGGGGGGGGGATGTGATGTCACAAGCCAGAATCGCCCAGCCTGCAGAGCTTCAAGACCTGGCTTCAAGTCCTGCCGCCCTCTGCCTCCTTGTGCGACTTCAGGCATGATTCAGTTCTATATCACAACGAAGCAGTCACCAGGGTAGGGGGGCATTGCATGGGTTTATCACTAAATGACTTTTTTTTTTGTCTCACCCATTCGAGCTCAGGGTGGGACACATTATTTCTCTCCCTCCACCTTTTTCCCACAGCCCAGCAGAGCTACGGCCCTTCTGTACGCTGAGGGGTGTTGGGTTCAACCCCTGGCCACATCCTCCAGTAGGGCAGAGGAAAAATTCCCATGACACTGTGGAGAGCAGATGTCTCGACCGACCGTACCAACCTCAGTCACCCAACAGACCGACTCCAGCAGAATCGGCTCCCTCCGTTCCTAGCCTTACAGCAACATTACCAGGAAAGTAAGGCGGTAACAGGCCAGAGGTCACCCAGGAGGCTTCACCCACGAACCTGAAGCTGGCGCTCACCAGCACTCCAGCACTCGATCCACTACATCACACCTCCTCCCTTGCCCAAGTTTCAGGACCATTCATGAGTCCCTCCTCTAAACCAGGGCGGGGGCTGTTTTGTGGCTGCCACTGCAAAATACAATGATCTGGACTTAGGCAGTTGATAAAAATAATAATGTCACCCAGGGCCCATGAGAGAGAGTGCAGGGGGAACCTTGTATCTGGGCCCAGGGTCAGGAAGGGGGCCGGGGAGCCAAAGGGGGGGGCAGATGGAAGTGTCCTGGGATCTCAGAAAAGGTCTGCATCTATTGTGTGAAGACAAATATTCGCGTTCGCTGTCAGCTTATGTGGTTTATATATTGTAATTGGTGGAAATTATGATCCAATGGAGAAGGGCCCCCCCCCCCAAAAAAAACTTTGTACCCTCTGATAACATTCCTTTCAGAGACCCTAATGTTACTCTTCCCCCCTCCCCCCCCCAAAAATGTCCCCAGGTTGAGAAGTTGACCATCAGGAGTTAGCAAGCAAAGAAAGAAAAAAGCAAGAGCAAAGCCAGGCTGCTTTGGAGTTGCCTGTAAAGTCTGGTAGGGGAGAAAAGCCCACCCAAGAGCGGAGAAGGAAATGGGGCAACATCGAGGTCAGAGACCTGAGGCCCAAGAACAAGTTCATGCGCCAGGCCCCGTCCTGGGAACGCCCTCCTTGCGGAGTTTCCCCTGCTCCAAGGAGCCGCTCAGAATAGCACAGGAAAACAAACCCAGCCCCCCCACCACCACCACGCCTCCAGGATCTATTTTGGGAATTTCAAAGACGCCAGGGATTGGAAAGGCGCACTTGGCAGGCTCCGGCACACAGCGCCACGAGGGGCTCTGCTCTGCCCTGCCAAGGCTGCCACTCCGGGCCAGGGAGCCGGGCCGGGCCCAGTGGGGGGGGTCCTGCTTCCCCACGCAAGTAACGCCCCTCATCCAAGCCTCTGGGGCACTGCTCCAAACAGGCCTGTCCTTCCACGCAGTGGGAGGAAAGAGGGCTGCCCCCCCCCCACAAAGGAGGACCTGCTAATTTTAGCTCCCCTGTGGAAAGAGCAACCAGCGGTACTCACCGGAGCCAGGCTGGCTGCGGCCCTCTCCACGTCCGCAGGGCCTTGGGCGTCAGAAAAGAAACCGGCTGGTGTCTCGGCGTGCAGAAGGAGTGCTCCTGGCTGCCCCCCCCCACAAGCCCCCCTTCCTCCCCCGGCCCGGCCACCGCCTGAACAAATGTCCCTCAAATGTCACAGGCAGCGAGCGGCGGCAGCCAGGGCATCAAAGGACCACGCCAACCAGGCCCCCCTCTTTGCCAGCCTTCCTTTCGCTCCCCCCACCACCCTCAAAGCCGCTCCGCTCTGTTGCCCAAGCCCTGTCCCAGGATGACAGGCAGAAACCGCTAAAGGGCAGGAGCAGATGCGAAACCGCGAGGAAGGGGGGGTGGCTGAAGCATGTGCGGTGTGAGAACACGCGGGGGGGGGAGGAAAGGGGAGGGTGGCAGCCTCCAAACAGCTGCCCGAAGCCAGCCAGTCAGCCAGCCACTGGGACTCACTTCCTTTGCAGCCAAAAGGGTCCAGGGACAGCACTGGAAAGAGGCGGGGGGGGGCATGTGTGCAAGGGAGTGAGGAATGTGGCACTCACACACACACCCCCACACTCCAGGAGGAGAGGATCACAGCACTCTGGACATTTTGCGTGCCGAACCTCAGAAGAGCTCTGCTGGAGCAGGCCCCACGGCCCACCCAATCCTGCTTCCTGCATCTCAGATGCTCAGGGAGCACTCAAGACAGCAAGAGATGCATCCTCCATCATGCCCCCCTTCAGGCACCTTCTTTCAAGAGCCCCAAATACTGCAGCCTTTTATCCCAAGGGAGGTGCCCCCCCCTCTTGGCCGCTCTCTTCAGTGGCCTAAGTTGCAGCACGCGTTAGGAGGAGATGCAGGTAGAATCACCAGCGCCGGTTCGGCGAGGCGAATTCGGTGCCACAGAATGCTGGCTTCTGCAAGCAGACCAGTGACGTCACGCCTTTGCCCAACGGCACCACTTCTCTCCCCTGGCATCACTCATTCGAGCCACGGCAGGCCTGGGAAAGGGCAGGGGGCAACTCTCGCCCTCGACCCCTGGAAGGCTCACGCTGCCCTCCCTCCGGCTTCCCAGATTCCAGAGTGTCTGGAGCAGACCACTGCAGCCAAAAAAGGTTTCTAAAAGTGCACTCTCTCTTCACACGAAAGAAGGGACTAGCAGAAAATTGTGCTTTCTCCTAACTTGGGCACCTCAGCGCGCGCATACGCACACACGCTACACAAGTGTCCGTTTCTTGGGTACATTTCCACTTGCACATTTCCATGTTTCTTGGGTACATTTCCACTTGTGGATCTCAAACATCGTAGCACTGGGACCCACTTTTTAGAATGACAATCTTTTAGGACCCACCAGAGGTGATGTCATTAACCTGGAAGTGGTAACAAACAGGAAGTTTTTTTAACACCCCCATATGACAAAATCAAACTAAAACCATTAAGTTAATAGTGAGTAAATCAAAAGCTTTACAAAACTTAAATTCTTCTGCAGTCCTGTAAACCACTTCTAGGTCGCACAATCGTTCTGGGGTGAAGCAAGGGAGGGGGTCATTTAGTTATTTGATTTTTCTCTGTAAACCGCTTTGTGAACTTTTAGTTGAAAAGTGGTATATAAATACTGTTAATAACAATAACAATAACAATAACAATAATAATAATAATGTGACCTGGAAGTGGCTCAATTTTGCACCATGATGGGAGGGAAGTCTATTTTTCTGACTGATTTTTAATGTTCTTGGAAGGGACTCCAGTATCCACAGATATTGGTATCCATGGGGGGGGGGGAGAACCGAACCCCACAGATGCCAAGGGGCACCTGCACAGGAGAGTCTCTCACTGTTGACCTCAGAAGAAAAGTACCCTCCGCCCAGATGATACCAGCAACGGCACTGATCCACTTCTCAGTCGTGCCCTTGCGGGAAGGAACTGCACAAGGACAATCTTCTCGGACAGCCTGCAGTCAAGACACTCGGAGTATCAAATCCCACCATCTCCTTGCCAGCTCCTCCAATGGTGGCGATCCAATTTCTCCCAAATGAACAGAAACTGCCCACATTTCTGGCCCCGGGATCCGTTTCCACTCTCAGCTCCGTTTTTCCGATCGTCGCTCTTATTGATTTTCGAGCGGCAGAAAGTGCATTACACAAACCCAAGAACCTTTATTAAATTAGAGAAGGGAAGGGGGGATGGCAGTTTTTTTTCCCAGCCCTCTACGTGCCACAATCTCATTACAGGCGGCAGAGATGCAAGCGCTTTACGGTAACAGCAATAAAACGAAGATATAAATTATGAGATGAAAAGGGGGGAAAACACACAAAACAGCGGAGAGGTGGGTTTTATATGATTTCCCTGGCCTCCGGCTTCTTCGGTTCTCATTAGCACCACAAAGACAGCTTAAGGGATGACCTTAGTGGCTCTCAGCCCCATCCACCACCCTCCACCAGAGTAGGCCAACAGTGTGGCAGCGACCATAAGAACATAAGAACAGCCCCGCTGGATCAGGCCATAGGCCCATCTAGTCCAGCTTCCTGTATCTCACAGCAGCCCACCAAATGCCCCAGGGAGCACACCAGGTAACAAGAGACCTGCAAGGCCTCCTTGGAATTGTAGTTAAGAACATCAGAACAGCCCCGCTGGATCAGACCCTAGGCCCATCTAGTCCAGCTTCCTGTATCTCACAGCGGCCCACCAAATGCCCCAGGGAGCACACCTGATAACAAGAGACCTGCAAGGCCTCCTGGGAATTGTAGTTAAGAACATAAGAACAGCCCCACTGGATCAGGCCATAGGCCCACCTAGTCCAGCTTCCTGTATCTCACAGCGGCCCACCAAATGCCCCAGGGAGCACACCTGATAACAAGAGACCTGCAAGGCCTCCTGGGAATTGTAGTTAAGAACATAAGAACAGCCCCACTGGATCAGGCCATAGGCCCACCTAGTCCAGCTTCCTGTATCTCACAGCGGCCCACCAAATGCCCCAGGGAGCACACCAGATAACAAGAGACCTGCAAGGCCTCCTGGGAATTGTAGTTAAGAACATCAGAACAGCCCCACTGGCTCAGGCCAAAGGCCCATCTAGTCCAGCTTCCTGTATCTCACAGCTGCCCACCAAATGCCCCAGGGAGCACACCAGACCAAATTTAAGAAGTACCAAGGAGTGGGGCCAGACTGACCAGGGGTTGGAGCCTAGCGGGGCGAACTTGCTTGTGCCAGGGGACGGGGCCGAATTCTCATGGGGAGGAGCAACTAGCAAAACCTCCCAGGCCAAGCAAGAAGTCTGCATCTTGATGCCGGCAGGCCCTCCCTTCCTCCCAGATTTTATCCCTTCTCTAGAGATTCTGAGGAGGAGGAGACAGTTCAACCCTGACATAGGTCAGATCTGGAGATCTGGCAACCCTGTTCAAGAGAGAAACACACACACACAAAAGTTTCCCAGTAGCTGCTGATGGACGACAAGCCTGGGAAAAAGTCTATTTTCCCAGAGGCCAAAGCAAGCACACATCCACCCTGGCGGTCTCGCTGTTTCCCAGCCTGTCTAACCCAAGCAAGCTGGCTCTCTGCTTGGCTGATAGGTGAAGGGAAAAGTTTCTCCCTCCATTCAGATTTGGGAAACCCACAGACACCAGAAACACTACCAGTTTCTTTAGTGGTCCTGCTCCTGCATCCATTCACAGCAGCCCAATTTGCAGGAGCTCAGCCAGGGAAGTTTTCCCTGATGTGGCGATAAACAAGAAGGCGATAAAGCTTCACACACCCCACTGAACTTGAGTCACTCCTAAAAAAGCACAGGAGCAGAAGTTGGCAGCTCCAGGCACCAGAACCCCAACAGCCAACTCCATTGACAAATTCATTTACTGAAGACGGCGACCTCTGGGATCTTCCCAGGATGAGGCCTTTCTCCTGCCGCGAATGGGGAGGGGGCAAGGAGTCAGCCAGGGCCTCCAAGAGAAATTTTAACAGGGGTACAACATTTCCTTTGGACCCCTTTTGGGAGTATAAAGGGCTGCCCCCTGCAGGTGAGCATCAGGTTAACTAGACTGAGGAGCAGTGACCGGTCCCAGGACATTCAACAAGTTTTCTGGCTGAGTGGAAATCGGAGCCCGGCCTCCCCAATCCAGACCTGACTCTTGACACTGTATGATTCTGTGTCTCTTGGTCTTGCCATGACGCCATGTCTTGAACACAGACCCCCCGCCCCCCACTTCTGCTTTCCCAGCCTCTGGAGAGCTTCAGCCAAGACACCAACAATTCTCCTTTTATCCCCTCTTTGTTTTTGCCTTTAAAAAACAACAGACAGGTGGGTTTTGTCCCCTTACCTCTCTGCTGCGTCACTGCATCTTTGGGTCCTTGGAAGACGACTTGTAGCTGATGCCCGTCAGGCAAACTGGAGGAAGAGGAGGGGAGAAAAGGGACCCTCGTCAGCATTTGCATCCGTTTGGCAAGGCGGTTCCCCAAGGGGTTCGGGCTTCGCCCCCCTTGCAACAGCCCCCCTGGCAGCAGCTGTGGGTTGGGAAACATGTGGGGAGCTGCAGCGTGGATCACTGGACCCCATAATGTGAGCATTAGTCCTCCCCGCTCCTCCTAGGAACCCCTAATCCTCACAACCACCTTGTGGGAATTTGGTGGGGATGGGGGAAGAGTTGCTCAAGGCCACCCTGGGGGGGTATCACAGATGGGCAGAATTTGCACCTGCACCTTCTGGCCCAAGTCCAGTATCCCATCCACTGGCCAATACAGAACAATCCACTTCAAACAAAGCCAGTAAGAAAACACTGGGGTGAGACAACCTGCAAGGGGTTTCTTCTTTAAGAACTGACAAGTAGGGGCCCTCAGTGAGTTTTGAATTTACAAAGCCAGAAACCAGACAGAATCTCTTGACACAGATTAGTTCTGTCTCTGCTGGCCAGAGATCCCCAGTCCCAAGTCTGCCCCAACGTCCCCAGGGGGGCCCTTGCCCAAAATGAGACCAGAATCTTCACACAGTGAGTCAATGCCACAGATGCCAAACCCACCTGTGACAAGGGCCAACAGGTAATTCCTTGGCCTGTATCCCTGAGGACGCTTGTGTCTGGTTAAGAAGTGAGCGCCGGGACTCACAGGCACACTGAGTCCTGAGCGCATCCAAGCCCCCTGACCTGTGGCTTGCACCTGGCTCCAGTTTGGGGGGGGGGGGGGTGTCCAGAGTTTCTGTTCAAACCCAGAACTTATCCCCCAAGCTTCCAGTCTGCCCCATCATCCACCCCTCCCCGGACTTGTCCAACGCAAGGTGCACCATTCTTGATTTCTGCACCTGGTAAAAGGGGTGCCACAAGGGCTCGGTGTAAATGCTCAATGGTTCTGCACCAATCGGAGCACAGCGGCAGCACAAAATTATGCACCATTGTACCAAGTGGTGTACCGAGGCCTATTCGGCACCCGGGACCCATAATTTTGTACACCCCCCATGACAAAGTTATTTTCAGTAATAGTCATGATATGAAAATAATAATAATGGCTAGAGAAGTTTTCTTTTACTGAACTTTGTGTGTGTGTGTTTACTTTGCAAGTTTGTATATTGATATATACATTTCTAACTTGGTAGTATATATAATCACACCAATAAATAACTGAAAAATAAGTTTAAAAGGAGTAAGTTTTCTTCTTGAAAAAGAAGTTTAAACATCTTGGGGCAGCCTTGGGGTTCCCTGCAGACTGCAACCCCCACCAGCCTCTGTCAGCCGCTGGGCCCAACTCCTCCGCCAGCAGAGGCCAGCGAAATGCCATCAGGCCACGGCCAGCGCCAAGAAGGGCCGCGTTTCAAGAGAGACACGAGCGAGTGAGCGGCAGAGCGTAATCGGCTTAGCTCTAATTGATAAGGCCCAGGCCCGGCGAGGGAGGTGGCGCTGCCAGCCCTAATCGGACTTGTCAAGGCGAAGGTGGCAGAGTGTTAACCCCACATGGCCTTGAGTCCTCCTGATTATGGGACACGGACACAATCTGCACAGCAGCCCACACATTTCTACTTGCCCTCCACCCCAATTTATAGTTGTCCAAAAGGGACCATCCTTCACAGCGAGAGATTCTGACAAGACCACCCAACGCAAGAGCAACCAGGGCACCTACTATTCTCCCCTACCCCTTCAGCCATCTCTGCTCCCCCCCACCCTCTGACAACAGCCATACACACTGTCCGTCGTCGTCGTCCCCCAGGACAACCAAGGTCATCCCAGGCCAGCTGTTCCCGTCCCTGGACGCAGGGCGGGCTTTAAGCCAATTGGATCAACTGATCCCAGTTGCCCCTGTACCTTATGGGGGCCCCTTGCTAGGGTCAAAATAAACATAATATTTTTACTAAATTATTTCACAGTCTCTAAAACAAGCGGTTTTGTCACTGTTGACTTTCCTTGTAGGCCGGCACGCGTGCTATTTTGCCTTCCAATGCGCTGAGATTCACGCGGCTCACGAACGCAGCTGCAATTTGTCAGCGCACATTTGGATGGCTTTCCATTCTACCCTAGAGATATAGGAAGTCTTTATCTCTTGAGATTCTACAGATCTTGGCTGTGAACCTGGGACTTCACCCCCCCCTCAAAAAAAATCTCCTACCTTCAGCACACAGACAAGGAAAACAGCCCCTAATGTCAGCGTGGAACCCACTGCCCAAATAGCACAGGGCAGGACAATTCTGCTTTCTCAGTGTGCTGTTTGCCAAAAGATCCGACACACACACACTCTCTCTCTCTCTCTCTCTCTCTCTCTCTCCTTCCAACCAGTGGCACAGAATCCTTTGCAGAGCAAAACCACACTGCAGCACAAATGGGTGCAGCAGCGCCTCCAACAACATCTAGTGCCACTGGATGGTAAGAGAATCGGGACCAGGTGAGCCCACCCAAGGGGATCTACCAGAGAACATCGGAGGGGGGCAGTGTCCACGGACTCAGAAGCAGTGGTGGGGGGGCCACGGAAGACATCACTTCTTTTTAAAAAAAAACTCCAGAAGCGGGGTGGGTGTGTGTGTGTGTGTGTGTTTGTTGTTTGTGTGTTGCAACAGTATCCAGGGCCAGCCTGGCCAGGCAATCCGCAGCGCAGCCAGCGGGCCTGCGACTGTTTGAACCGCGGGTTTCGCTCTCACTGATCAACTTCCTTCTTGCACCAGGAGAGACAGAAGTGAAACCAACAGATGCAGGGAGGCTGGGAGGGCGAGAGGTGAAGTCGGTGGGGTGGAGGGGCAAGAACTCACCCCAGCCAGGGTGACCGCAAGCAATAGCGGTCGGGGCCTCTGACACAGCTTTTCGTAGCTGTGGTGCAGCGCTGGGGGGGAGGGGCAGAGCAGCAAAACTCCCTCTAAGCATCTCTTCGCAGTGGTGAAAGACTCTGACCCTCCTGGCAAGATCTGGTCACTGTCAGCCTGAGTGCAAAAGGTCAAAGAACTGGAGAAAACCCTAAAGCAGCAGCCGGGCCAAAGTTACCATGACTCTTCCCCCCACCCATGCAATTAAGCAGACTTCTGTGCCGGGGGAAGCAAAGTCCTGCAAACTTCCATCCAATACACAAATTGACCAGGTTTGATTTTTTTCACTAGAACAGAATCGGGACCAGACTGAGCGGTCCAGCCCTGCAGAGCATTGAGCTCCGGCAGTTTGGAGAAGGTTGGGGGTCACAGAACTAAGCCCCTCAAGCCTTGAGTCTATGCATTAGGGCTGCCATCTGGGGCTGGGCAGGAGGTCTGTTCTAGAGGGTAGAGCCTCCGTTAGCCAGAAGATAACATCAGAAGGTCACCAGTTCGAGGACACCGGCAGCTCCCTGAACGACTGAGAATGGCCAGACCTTGAAGCAACTGACAAGCCCAGCTGAGTGATTCCACCTGCTCTTGGTGTGAGTAAGAAGCGTCTTGGCTGCCCTCCATGTGAGAGATGGAGCTGCTTGTCAGCCTGCTGGGAGAACTGGAGGCCAGAAGTGAGACCAAACCAGGAAGATCCACCTGAAATGTGGTTGGTTCTTGAAAGAGAGAACCTCGATGTTTGTAAAACATCCCCTTGAGGGTTTTAGAAACGCCTGCCTACATAAACCGCCTTGAATCAAGTCAGAGGAGGAATCCGATGACCAGAAAGGTGGTATATAAATACTGAGTTATTATTGTTATTATTATTGTTGTTGTTGTTATTATTATATAACAAGAAATGGATTGAGGGGTTTTTGGGGGGGCAAATAAATAAAATATTACTTGTAAACAAAAATATAACTTCTTTCTAGATCAGCTTTTTATTAAGGCTTGTAAAGTTAGATGGGCCGCAACAGAGTACCATTTGAAAAAGTGGGCCCTGGTGCTAAAAACTTTGGGAACCACCGTTACAAGAAAGAGCAAGATGCAACAGAGGACTCTGCCCTCCCACAATCCAATTCAGCCACCCCTCTCGTTTCTCAGAGTTTCGCCAAGCCCTGCCCGTGGCTGCTACCCAAGGAGGCCTGCGATTCTTGGTGGAAGGTGGAGTGTCAGACCCTGCGTGACTTGTGAAAAGCCACAGCCAACCTACGGAGCTGCCTGCGGTCCGCCCAGCCCAGCTCCAGCTGACTCCGACTTGTTCTCACATCACAAAAAACTGCAGGAGCATCTCGAGTGCCTGGAGCACCAGAGGGGCAAAGAACCCCGGCTGGTAGGACCAGCAAAACTGGCCAACTGCCTTTTTCTGGTCACGGAGCACGTCGGAATCAATCACCAAACGAAAACCACACAGCCTCCATGTTGGCATCCTTCAGTCTCAGAAGACTATGGTATCGCGCTCTGAATGGTGGTTCTGGAACAGAGTGTCCTCTCCAGTGCGCGAAGCCTGGGTAAAGTAGGTATGGAGGATAGGCTGTTACCCATGCAGCAAATCCCCCCTCTCCACGTCGCTGAAATGGTCCAGTGGAAAGGCAGAGGCCAATATGGTTGGTTCCAGCGGCGTCGCAGGAGTTGCCAGAACGTGACTGTGTTCAGCCATGAACTGCCTCAGGGACTCCGGCTCCCGGTTTTGCCTCGAGGTTGACTCCTGAAGCCTTTTCCATAACTGGATGTAGCCACAAGGCAGTGGAGGTTTGGGATCAGAGTTCCCACAGATCACAGATCAGATCACACAGCCTCGCTCCATATGGATCTCCTAAACGCAACCCGACAACAGCCGTCGGGGAGGACTGTCACCCAAATTCCAAAAATGGCACCAGTTTCGCCCAATCGCGTCTACGTTTCAGCGATAAGGGCATCATCTTGGCATGGGCTGCTTCCTCACAAGGAAGCTGCTTGAAGCATTCACAATCAAGGCGAGGCTGTATTGCCAAAAACGGTGCCACTTTTGGAACCAGCACCCCAAATTCATATCAAACCAACATAAACTTGGTGGGTGGGGGGGGGAGTATTTTTGACCCTCAGTTTTGCAGACTGGAGTTGTTCAAAAGGTTTTGTATACTGCTTTCCTAAAACTCACAGCGGTATACAACAAAGCGATAAAGCATACAGAAGATAAAACATCCCACGTAAGAGCACTGAAATAAAACCAATTAAAATTAAAAAAAATTATTCATGATCATAAAAGTTTTAAAAACCGATTCAGGGCTTCTATGCCCAGGTCAGGCCTTGTTGGGCAGGAGGGTGACCTGGCCCTCCACGCCAGCCCTGCCCCCATCCCAGGCAGCGGGGCGCCGCGCTGCCCTCGGAGTCCTCGCCTCGTTTTTGACCTACTTCCCGGGAAGACTGCAGAGGCATTAATGATTGAGAGGCCTCTGGCTAATCACAGGCCCGGGTCCGCCGCCGGGTTATATAATACTGTGGCTCTCCCACCAGACAATAGCACCTCCGAGGAGGAGGAACGCAGCCCCTGCTGGGTTCACAGCTCTTCGGCTGCCGGTCTGAACCAGGCCTGGTCCTCCGCAATTCCCATACCCAAATGCGTCTTTTGGCACATCTCATGCAGCGAACTCCCCCCCCTGCACATAAACAGGCGCAAACATGCTACAAGCAGCCAATGAATAAATAAAATCCCCAGAGGTGGAAGGTATGCAATGCAAGACGCCCCCCACTTTTAATGGGGACGGAGGAGCCTGAAATAAAGCTTTGGGGAGCAGGCGCTGAAGAACAGAGCTGGGCTTTGGGAAACCAGGTTAATTCTGCCGGAGTCAAAGCTGAAGGCTGCCAGATTCCCGAAATGGCAGCAAGTCTTGTCTGTCTCCTGAGCTTTCAGGAAGAAATGGTGGCTCAGAAGTAGGGGCTCCCCACTAGAAGCCCCTACTCCTAGGGGAAGTAGGGGAAGCCCCTACTTCCCAGTAGGGAGGGCAGAGCCTGTTTGAAACCCCAGAATAAAGAATTCCACCTTCAGCCGGCAGAAGCCCTGCAGAGCAAACTCCAGCTTCAGGGACCTCACCAGGTATGGCTGACGCACAACAGAGCCATGTCCACAACCATGAGGTCTAGAACCTCTCTTTTAACACAGGAAATGGAGCTTGCGAAGACCGCCAACGGCAGCGCTCAAAATGACAGGCAAGTGGGTCCCGGCGCGCAAGTGGGTCCAGCCTTGCCAGAACCCCAACAGGGCATATGGGGTGGGGAAGCAGCAGGCACTCTGCTGAACAAAGCAGAACCAGGCTCAGCCTACGGAACTCCTTGCCACAAGGATGGCATCTGGCCTAGATTATTTTAAAAGGGAATTGGACAGATTCCTAATAATAATAATAACAGGTATTTATATACCGCCTTTCTTGGTCTTTATTCAAGACTTTATTCAAGGTGGTTTACAGAGGCAGGCTTTATTAAATCCCTTATTAAATAGGGATTTTTACAATTTCAAAGAAGGTTCTTTCTTTCAAGAACAACTACATTCAAGGTGTTTCATTCCGATCTGGCTTCACATTCTGGCCTCCATCCTCCCACGCTCAGAGCAGATGGAATTGCTCGGCCTCAGCTTGTCAGCCGCTCCAAGGTCGCACGGTGCCGGTGGCCTCGAACCGGCGACCTTGTGGATGTTGTCTTCAGGCAGACGGAGGCTCTACCCTCTAGACCAGACCTCCTGCCTCCTCCTCCTGAAGAATCCATCACAGGTGGCAAGGCATGGTGGGTATAACACAGCCTGCTAGCTTCAGAAGTGGGCTGCCTCTGAATGCCAGGCGCAAGGGAGGGCACCAGGATGCAGGTCTCCTGTGGTCTTGTGAGCTCCCAGAAGCACCTGGTGGGCCACTGTGAGATGCAGGAAGCTGGGCTAGGTGGGCCTGTGGCCTGAGCCAGTGGGGCTGTTCTTATGTTCTTAACTACAATTCCCAGGAGGCCTTGCAGGTCTTTTGTTATCTGGTGTGCTCCCTGGGGCATTTGGTGGGCCTCTGTGAGATACAGGAAGCTGGACTAGGTGGGCCTATGGCCTGCTCCAGTGGGACTGTTCTTATGTTCTTAACTACAATTCCCAGAATGCCTTGCAGGTCTCTTGCTATCTGGTGTGCTCCCTGGGGCATTTGGTGGGCCGCTGTGAGATACAGGAAGCTGGACTAGATGGGCCTCTGGCCTGATCCAGTGGGGCTGTTCTTATGTTCTTAACTACAATTCCCAGGAGGCCTTGCAAGTCTCTTGCTATCTGGTGTGCTCCCTGGGGCATTTGGTGGGCCGCTGTGAGATACAGGAAGCTGGACTAGGTGGGCCTGTGGCCTGAGCCAGTGGGGCTGTTCTTATGTTCTTAACTACAATTCCCAGGAAGCCTTGCAGGTCTCTTGTTATCTGGTGTGCTCCCTGAGGCATTTGGTGGGCCACTGTGAGATACAGGAAGCTGGACTAGGTGGGCCTGTGGCCTGAGCCAGCGGGGCTGTTCTTATGTTCTGAACTACAATTCCCAGGAAGCCTTGCAGGTCTCCTGTTATCTGGTGTGCTCCCTGGGGCATTTGGTGGGCCGCTGTGAGATACAGGAAGCTGGACTAGATGGGCCTCTGGCCTGATCCAGTGGGGCTGTTCTTATGTTCTTACAATGGGGGCAAAGGCAAGGGGGGGGGACCAGCCAGTGATAGACCGTCTCCTCGCACACCACGCGCTTCCCTTCCACATGAGTCAGCAATGCCCAGGCCAGCACCAGCTGCCAGCGGGGGGACATCACCGCACGCACTGGGCCCACACCCTTGACGGACAGCTGGGCCTGTCACCCTCCCCATGGAAACCAAAACACACATACAGCTGCCAAAGAACCCAGTCACGGCAGCAGCGTCCAGTTCTGGCAAAACACAGCAGCAGCGGCAGCAGGCTGACTGTTGCCCAGTGCAGTTACCCAGCTGGCAGGAAGCCAGCAAGAGGTTCTGCCCTCCTGGGTGGGGCCAAAAGTCGAGCGGGGAGCAGGTGGGAGGAGGAGCCAGGCCAAGAGGGGTACGCCCAGGCCAGCCAGTCGTGTGCCCAGCACAGACTGGGACAAGAAGCAACTGCAAGGCCAAGGCCAGAAGGCGCTCCCCACAGCTGCTGCCCGGGAGGAGGGGCAACGGCAAGAAAACGAGCTCGGCCACCTCTGACTCACCTCCCCAGCTCCCCAACCAACCTCTATAATCACTGCCAGGACATGCACCTCAGGGCACCCGCTGTGGCTACTGACTAGGAGGGAGGGGGAAGCGGGGAAAGCACGGCACCCTCCCCACCAAGTCCAGCTTCCTGCATCTCACAGCGGCCCACCAGGTGCCCCAGGGAGCACACGCGGCAACAAGAGACCTGCATCCCGGTGCCCTCCCTTGTATCCTGCGTTCAGAGACAGCCTACTTCTAAAATCAGCAGGCTGCGTACACCCAGCTCGGCTTGGAGCCTGTGATGGACAGCAGGGCTGTTTCCCAGACACAAAATGAAACAGAATTGCTGGGAACCGACACATACGTGTATTTGGTAGTTGTTTAGGGCATGGATCGCCTGCCCAAGGGACTGTCAACGAGGCCAAAGCTTACCGAAATGCACGACCTCCCACACAACCGTGCAGCAACTGAAACAAGAGTCACACAAGCAAACAAGTGGTGGCATCTCTAGCAGTCTGGTCGGAAAGTGGCAATTCTTCTGGGGCTTGCTTAAAACAGGCAGCGGCTGGGCCTGTTGCA
Source organism: Tiliqua scincoides (assembly GCF_035046505.1). Lineage (NCBI taxonomy): Eukaryota > Metazoa > Chordata > Lepidosauria > Squamata > Scincidae > Tiliqua > Tiliqua scincoides. The sequence continues at coordinate 5,316,882 of NC_089835.1, forward strand.
TTTCCCTTGGGAGAGAATTCCGCAGCCTGGAGGCCGTCACCAAAAAGACCCTGCATCTCAGCTAACTGCGCTTCCACAGGCAGCAGGGCAGAGCCAGGCAGCCAGCGACGATCGCAGTGAGCAGGCAGGTTCGTGTGGGGCGAGGCGGTCCCTCGGATTACCAGGTCCCAAGACACATAGAGATTTCATGGGTCCAGAGAACTGGGCCCAGAAACAGACTGGTAACCGGTGAAGGTGACAGGGAACTGATGCAAGACTTTCCCGTGAACAAGCCCCGGCAAGCACCCCAACTTCCAAGGGCTTCCAAGGGCAAGGCTGGCTCCTTGTGCACTCCTAGGTGGAGAGCTGACACCTCCAAACAGCTCTCCTGCTGCCGTCCAGCCACACCTCTCTCTCGCCACGAATAACTGGGTTTGCAGTTTGCTAACCCCATTCCAGACACCGGCTCAGAACCCCCACAGCAGGGCCAGCTTTCAGCTAGCTGAGTCCTGCACCCAAAGGCCCCCCTCCCCACACTAGGCTAATCTCTTCTAGTCTTTCATGTATTGAAATGCGCTTGGATCCATTTGGTTCACTGACTCGCATGTACTTTTTAAGCACACGCTTGGATTGCTTTCCATTCTACCTTTGAGAGATAAAGCCTGGGATGAATTCTATGGATCTCTCCAAGACTCTACAGACCTTGGCCGTGAGCCTGGGCCCCACCAGAAAAGCCTCCAATGCAGCTCCACGGCCTGCCTGGATCCAGTCAGGAAGGGGGAGGGACAGCATGTGAGTGCACAAGCTGAACATCACTGCCACAGAGGCAGCCCCAGATCCCAGCCACCTCTCTCAGCAGCTCCATGTGAGGCCCACCTCTCCAGCCACCCGCAGGAATCTTTCGCTGCCAAACGGCTTCCTTTGCCCGGCGCAGCCCCTCCGAGCTCTACCGCAGCAGCAGGGTGGGGCCTTCCCCCCAGTGAGCACTTTTTCCCACATCCCACTTCCTCTCTGCCTATAATTAGACTGGGCTCCCTGCCAGCATATACTGTACAAGTCCTGGAAAGGGGTCAGGGCTGCCTGTGTGCCTTCACCAGTCCCAGGAATGCCGCAAAACTTTCTCAGCCAGAGACGGAGAGAGAAAAAGACACACGCCGCAGAGCTTCACACAGCGACAAGAAACCAAAGGATGGGTGACTCAGTTTACCTGCCTGGCTACGTGTTGCGGCAGCTGGTCTTGAGATGCGCACCTCGAATGCACAATGTGCTAATGGAGAAACAGCTAAGAGTCTGCCCTGGGGGGGGGGAGTTGGACACATCCCGGCCTCATCCGTGGGGGGGCATGACTGAGACCCACAAAATTATGTAGGGGCTACATAGGGTGGATAGAGGGATATCCACCCTATGTGGATATTTGGCCTTCTTAACATTTTTATACATTTATGTATGAAACATAAACATTATTTATGTTTTTTGGCCTTCTTAACATTTTTATACATCTTTTAGTTTTTTACAGGCCCGATTCCTCTGTGATTTGCTCTTTTGTGCTCTTTTGTGCTCTTTTTATTCTGTCTTTTAATCTGACTACTGTTTTTATGGTCTCTGTTAATGTGTTTTTAATATGATTTTTATCTGCTATTTGTGCTAACTTATGTTTTTTAAATCTGTTTTTTACATGTTGTTAGCCGCCCTGGGTCCCTTTTAGGGAGAAGGACGGAATACAAATAAAGTTTATTATTATTATTATTATTATTCTTTTCCTTCTCACACAACACCAGAACCAGGGGACAACCACTAAAACTGAATGTCAGGAGCGTTAGGACAGACAAAAGAAAATATTTCTTTACCCAGCATGCAATTAGTATGTGGAACTCCTTGCCACAGGACGTGGTGATGGCATCTGAAGGCCTAGATGCCTTGGAAAGGGGACTGGACAGACTGACGGAGGAAAAGCCCATCACAGGTTACAAGCCACGATGGTTCGAGAAGTGGGCTGTTTCCCTTCCTGTTTACAAAATGCTCCCAATCTAGTCCCCTGGATTGCTTCCTGCAGGTGAGCGGCTATTTTCTAGACTAGCACTGCCCATTTGTCAAACATACCTGTGCCAGCCTGGAATGAAACAGGCTCAATTTGAGACCACCACCACCCCCCCAGTAGTGGGGTGCTTGCTGAGATGTGGGGGAGGGCAGTGCAAACAACCACAACTTTGAAAAAGACACACATTAATGTGCACAAAAAAGCCGGGGCTTGGATTTTCAATAATCCAGTGTCAGAATAGGATTGTGCTCTTCAATTTATGGGGTGTGAGCCTGATAGGGTCGCGATGCCTCGTTTGGGATGTCGCAGCAGCCCTCCCAAGAGAGGGCTGGGTCCTGCCTTATCCAAACTGAGTTGTTGATCAGCCTCTTCTCACTGCCCAGCTCCACAGCTCCTACCAGCCCTGCACAGGCTGCTATCTCACAGGTTTGTTGTGAAGACACAGGAGGTGGGGAAAACAGGGCGGGCGGAAGGCTTATACTTTATTTTTGGTGTCGTGGCACAAAACAGGTTGAAGACCACTGGAGGAGAAGAAGAATTGTTTCCAGCCCGGTGCATTTTCTATGAGTTTTCTGCAAAGGTTCTGAGGCACAGATGCACTTTCCCACCATACCAAGCTGTTTTTTTTTGGGGGGGGGGGGGTCAGATGGGCACACCAGGGCTCTCCAAGGAAGAGCAGAGATGCTGAATCAGAAGCCCTCCCGAGTGTCTTTGCACGATTAAAAGCTCCACGTGCACCTCCAGAACGCGTCCTCCCTCGGGAGACACAGCCCTGCCAGCATCACACAAGGGACCGGCACTCTGTGTCACCTCCTCCATTTACACCCGGCCTGGCAGGGTGTCTTCCACCTGGCTGGACGAAGCGGGTTTTATTATTATTACTAATCACAATAATCGGATCGTCGCCACAGCCTGGAGTGGAAGGGCCCCCCCCCAGATCCCTGCCCAGCTACACACATTCAGGGAGGAGAAAAAGTGTCAACGACTTCTTGTCACACTGGTGCTATAGAGCAGGGGTGCCCAAACCCCGGCCCGGTGGCCACTTGCGGCCCTCGGGGGCTCCCAATCTGGCCCTCGGGGAGCCCCCAGTCTCCAATGAGCCTCTGGCCCTCCAGAGACTTGCTGGAGCCCGTGTTGGCCCAACGCAACTGCTTTCAGCATGAGGACGACTGTTCGACCTACCACCTAAGCTGTGGGTTGGGGGCTCTCTCTGCTACTTGCTGTTTCACATCTGTGATGCAGCAGTGGCAGCAAAGAAAAGGCTGGCCTTGCTTTGTGCAAGGTCTTTTATAGCTCCTTCATTCATTCATACCTTCATTCATTCATATAGTTTCCATCACTAATATATTCATTTAGGTAAATTTATTCAAATTTGAAATGTAAATTAATTCTTTTTTTCCCTGGCCCCCGACACAGTGTCAGAGAGATGATGTGGCCCTCCTGCCAAAATGTTTGGACAACCCAGCTATAGAGCCTCCATGTGCAGAAGAAGTCCACCTTGGAGTGCCATTTGCTAGGGAGACCCAAGGCCTTTGTGCCCTGGTTGTGGGCTTCCCGAGATGCCGAATTATGTGAGACTGGTGGTCCATTCCAGCAGAGCCCTCCTTCTGTCCACAGCCTCAGTCTCATTTATTCATTGGGGTTGTGGTACAAAAAAGGTGGAGGTTCACTGAGCTACGCTGAGTGAGACTGTGACCAGCCACCCTGTGAGTTTCATGGCCAAGAGGGGCTCGAACTCCGCGCTCCCCGATTCCGCTCTCGAACTGCACTGCCCTGCCTCCTGAAACAAGCCTCAGAGTGGATCTTCTCAAGCCCTACAGATGCCGAATCGGGATCAGAGCCCTACAGCATCCCTTTTCGCAAGACAGCAGGAGCCGGACAGCTCACAGTCCCCTGAAGTGTGAAGGCACCCTATAGATTTACATGACAGTAGCAGGCCACATGTGGGTCTATTTTAAATCCTCCAGGAAGCACCATCAAAAAAGAGCCAGACCTGTTCCAGGTAAGGGCCTCGAGACTTCCACGGGTTTCCCACCCGCAGTCCCGAACCAGGAACAGGCTGCTGGCAACCTCTGACACCCACACGCCCTTTGCAAAAAAAAAAAACACCTCTGCCCTCGAATTCACAGCCGTAAAACAGGTGCAACCACATTGGGGGACGGACGGACTCGAAAGCCTTTCTATTGAACAGCAAATCAAAGGAAGATGCCTGGAGAGGTGCCAGCTGTTTACCAGTGACGCACATGGGTGTAGAGATAATTATCCTAAAGGATTCCCCCCCCCCCACAGCCTTCCTTTTTATTTGTTATCAAATCAGGATCCAGAACAGCTTGTTCCTCCCTCCCACCCACCCACCAAACAACAAAGCAAAAATCTTGAGAAAGCCAGACGCAGAACTACACTCGCTCGGAATTTAAGATTTTAATCTCATTAATCAACAGGCATTAAAGGCTGAGAGCAAGAAGCGCTTCGAGGCCCGTTTCCCTGGGAAGACGTAGCGGCCGCTGCAAGGTGATGCCAGGCTGCTAGTTGCGGCAGCCGAAGAGCCGGATCAGGCCCAGGAGCCCGTCCAGTCCAGTTTCCTGTATCACACAGTGGCCCGGATCCCTACACCCTGATGCCACTCCCCTGCGCCTGGCATTCAGAGACAGCCCCCTTCCAGAACCAGGAGGTGGCACATGCCCATCGCGGCTCGACTCCTGTGATGGACTTTTTCTCCCAAACTCTGCCCAAGCCCCTTTGAAAGCTGTCTAGACCGTCAGGAGCCGTCACCACATCCCATGGTTTCTATAAATGGGCCCCAGGCAAGATCCCAGAGGCCCCAACGCTCTCTTCAGACCAGGCAATGGAAAGCCCACAAGGTGGCAGGTGCAAGAGTGCTAATATACCCCTGCTAATTGGGTAAGAGGCACTTTCTCAAGTGGGTGCTCCTTTTTTTAGCAGGGAGAGAGTAACTGGCCCACCTCACCCCAGCACTGTCTGCTCTAGTGGCTGGCTGTCTGCTGGTATTCATTTGCATCTTTTTAGACTGTGAGCCCTTTTGGGACAGGGAGCCATTTAGTTATTTGATTTTTCTCTGTAAACCGCTTTGTGAACTTTTAGTTGAAAAGCGGTATATAAATACTGTTAATAATAATAACACCTCTGCCCATCTGTTTTGAGGCTTCAGATCATGGGTACATAAGAACAGCCCGACTGGATCAGGCCATAGACCCACCTAGTCCAGCTTCCTGTATCTCACAGCAGCCCACCAAATGCCCCAGGGAGCACACCAGGTAACAAGAGACCTGCAAGGCTTCCTGGGAATTGTAGTTAAGAACATAAGAACAGCCCCACTGGAGCAGGCCAGAGGCCCATCTAGTCCAGCTTCCTGTATCTCACAGCAGCCCACCAAATGCCCCAGGGAGCACACCAGATAACAAGAGACCTCATCCTGGTGCCCTCCCTTGCATCTGACATAGCCCATTTCTAAAATCAGGAGGTTGCACATACACATCATGGCTTGTTCCCCGTAATGGATTTTTCCTCCAGAAACTTGTCCAATCCCCTTTTAAAGGCGTCCAGGCTAGACGCCATCACCACATCCTGTGGCAAGGAGTTCCACAGACCAACCACACGCTGAGTAAAGAAATATTTTCTTTTGTCTGTTCTAACTCTCCCAACACTCAATTTGAGTGGATGTCCCCTGGCTCTGGTGTTGTGTGAGAGTGTAAAGAGCATCTTTCTATCCACTCTGTCCATCCCCTGCATAATTTTGTATGCCTCAATCATGTCCCCCCGCGGGCGCCTCTTTTCTAGGCTGAAGAGGCCCAAACGCCGCAGCCTTTCCTCATAAGGAAGGTGCCCCAGCCCTGTAATCATCTTAGTCGCTCTCTTTTGCACCTTTTCCAGGGTACAACCCTGCCAGTGTGGAAAAATTTCACCCCTATTTTTGGGGGGACACATGACCCATGTTCTGAGTGTGCCATCCAAGCTTTGCTCACAGAAATCCTTCCCAGGTTCAGTCCTCCCAAAACTAAAAAAATCCCTGCCCAGAGTCCCATCAAGGCAGGCAAGGCTGAGAAACAGCAACTGAGAGTCTGACTCAGCAACTGGCAAATTCTGTTTTGTTTCGAGAGCCAGATTGATGCAAAGGTTCAGGAGCTGAACTTAGACCTGGGAGATCCAGGTTCAAATCCCTGCTCTGCCCTGAAGCTTCCTGGGTAACCTTGGACCAGACACCATCTCTCAGACACCTAACTCGCAGGGTTGTTGTAAAGGCAAAAGGAGAGGAGGAAACTTATACACCACCCTGAGCTCTTTGGATGGAGGAAGGGCGGGATAAAAACGGGAAAAATAAATCTTCTTATATACACTGTGCACCTACTTGACTCCTCAGGAGCAACACTGGTCAGCACAGACCCCTGCAGCCCAAATGCGGAATGCCTCCATGTAGGGACAGCCCCTTGGACCCCCACCACGTGGGCGTCTTATTGCAGGAACGGTAAGGTCCAAGGAGGAAGTCAGGAGAAGAGGAGAGGGAAGGGATGGAGCCCTGGACTTCCCCCTCCTCCACACTCTCTTCTCCAAACCCTCTTCCTTGCTGAATCCAGGAAGTGGGAAAGAAGCTCTTGGTGGAGGAGGTGGCTGGAACATCCCACCAGACAAGGGGGTGGCATGTGGTGTGCTGCCTCAGACACCCAGAGATCTGGGGCCAGCCCTGAGCTGAATCCCAGAGAAGGACAACGCACAGGGCAAGAACAGAGAGACCCATATCGGGAGCGTTCCGCTGGATCAGACCTAAAGGCCCCTTAGTCGAGCTTCCTGCATCTCACACCAGATGCCTCCTGTGGCAAGGAGTTCCACAGATTAACGGTGCACAAGCCAAAACATGTATGGCAAGCACTGACCACTGGAACACATGCTGTTGAACAGGTACCTACAGACACACTTGAGGAAGGCTTTGGAGCCTTTAGATTTATACTTGGTGCGGGGTGAAGGGGGAAAACCTTCTCAAGGGGAGCAACCCCTCTGCATGAGGCCTCCACAACTCTCAGGCAGGAGACCCACAACATAGCCACTATGAGCGCTGCAATCATCCTTGGGTCCTTCCAACGCAACCCTGACTGCAGGTGCCACGTTCACAAGAGCAACAAGGTGTGGACACCAATCCTCTCCCTCCAGAAAAGGCCACCTAACAGAGACGCAGACAGGATTTCCTCCTAGCAGTCTTGAAAGCTGCAAGGCTCGTTTGTCCCACAGCAAGCAGGCTGCACAGAAAACCTTCTCCCTTTCAAAGAAAGCTTCGTTGCAAAGATCTGGCACTGCCCTCCACCAGTTCCCCAAATCTGAGCAGCCCAGTTTGCATATTATGCAAACCCTGTTTGCTGATTATGCAAATCACAGAACCCCCGATTGCTGCTTTTGCGTCTCAGCAACCAGAGCACAGAGTTAGGGACAGGAGAAGAGGAAGCCCAAACTTCCTTCTTGCGCAACAGAAATGCTTGCCAGGGTGGGGCGTAGCAGGCCATGGGGGGGGTCTGGCTCCCACCATCTCCCCTTACTTCAGCAGACCTCCATTGATGGTGGGAATTTGCAGTCCCAGGTAGTCAGCAACAGAAGAGGATGTTTGTGTGTTGGCAACCTTCAGTCTCGAGAGACTGGTATCGCGCTCTGAAAGGTGGTTCTGGAACAGCGTCTAGTGTGGCTGAAAAGGCCGATTTGGGAGTGACAATCCCTTCCACACCGGGAGCAAGTGCAGTCTGTCCCTGGTCTGTCTCCCTGGCTATGGGCCTTCCTTCTTTGCCTCTTAGCCTCAGACTGTTGGCCAAGTGTCTCTTCAAACTGGGAAAGGCCATGCTGCACAGCCTGCCTCCAACTGGGCAGCTCAGAGGCCAGGGTTTCCCACCCGTTGAGGTCCACTCCTAAGGCCTTCAGATCCCTCTTGCAGATGTCCTTGTATCGCAGCTGTGGTCTACCTGTAGGGCGCTTTCCTTGCACGAGTTCTCCATAGAGGAGATCCTTTGGGATCCGGCCATCATCCATTCTCACGAGAGGATGTTTAGCACAGCGATTTTCAGCCTTTTCCATCTCACTGACAAGGCGCTAAAATGGTCATCAGTTTTTTGACAACTGATGGCATGCCATGCTGCTGGGGAGGGGCTATCATTCCCCGACGGCCCCACTAATAAATGACCCTCCCCCCTAAAAAAATCCCACGGCACACCCACTGACCATTCGCGGAACACCAATGTGTTGGCTGAAAATCACCAATATAGCGCGCTCCTTGTGGACTGCCACTTGTGGATGGCAGGCAACCTTAGGCCCAGGAGGTCACAGGTTGTCCTAGCCTGCAACAAAAGTATCTTCCCCTTCCCTGGCAGCCCTGCAAAAAACAACATTTCCCCCCATGCCTGGAATGGCCGGTCCAAGAAGCATCACTGGCCAAGCAGGAACCATAAAGGCGCAAATGATACAACCCCGTCGTCCACCTGTTCAAAAACTGCCCACTCTGGAATCCTCTTTCCCAACAAATAATCACCAAAACCTGTTTATGTCTTTGCCTGTCGCCCTGCAGCCCCCATTTTAACTGTCCGAAGCATCAGGCCAGACAGAGAGGCAGACCCAGCCAGCCACGCTCAAGTTGCTATTTTTGCATTTTTAAAATATATACGTGAGTGTGCATATAAAGCCAGAGACTCATCGCTTCTCTCGCAGCCTATAAACGCAGGTTTTCTGCTTCGTGTGCCCTAAATTTGGGAAGGAGCAATTAAAAAAAAAAAACACAGAGAGACTCTTTGGGCAACAGGAGGAAAGACTTGGTTGCCACAACCACCCCCACCTAGGTCTCAAGCTAGGATTCTCACGTCCAGCTTGGAGAGCTAATGGGTGACCTTGCAAAAGTCGTCCATCCACTCCCATTCCCTCCCTCCCACCCCCAAAATAAAAAGCTAAGAACCTTGAACAAATTTGGCTCAGCATGTCTAAAAGTCACTATGGCTGTTACAGGAACAGTCTTTGGGAAAGCGACTGCGTGACCAACTGAGAAATGCCAAGGGTGCTCTCCTGGTTCCCGAGGAAGGGAAAGCGGGCAACAGGCAAGGCAAGGCTCTTGCCCAGGAAAGAGCTAGAAAAAATACCCAGAGCAAGAAAAACTAGCCTGATAAAAACTGGAACTATAAGCCAGGATTTCCAAAGCCAGGACTGGACTGGAGCAAATGGTGGGCCATGGTGAGATCCAGGAAGCTGAGCTAGATGGCTCTTTGGCCTGATCCAGCAGGACTCTTCTGAGGTTCTGATATAAAGGGAAGTAGCGCCCTGGCAGATTACAATGTGATGTATTTAAAAATGGCGGGCGCTGCTTAGGCGAGGCATTTTCCTTCCGCCCCCTTGCTCTCATGCAGGGAATGCCCCCAGGAGGGCATCTACTGCACCAGGAGCCCGTCGGCTGCGTCAACTCAGAGCCAGGCAGGGCTGCTCAATTTGCAGAACGATCGTTTTCCGCCCTGCGCAAACGCCTGCAGATTCGACAGACCACTTGAGAGCGACTCAGGGCTGCTTAACTGGGCCAGAGCCCTCGTTACAAAAGGGGGTCTTCAAAACCAACAGTTCCCACATCACCCAGGGTGGAAATCTACCGCAGAGGTCAGACTGACCAGCTCTTTCCTGGAGGGAAAAATAAAACCGCTAAAAATAAACACTGCGATAGAAATAATCGCAAAATGTTTCCCTCCCATTTTATTTCCCCAGGGGCCAAACAGAAACACTGCGGGCAGCGCTGGAGGGGACGGACAAGGTAGCGGCTCTCAGGGTGTGGACGAAAAACACGCACACTCAGGAGCGTTCACTGGGGGGAACTGGCCACAGGACAACCCCAAACGTGTGGGGTCTGTGCCTGCTAATGCAGAGTTGGCCTAGGAGGTGCACGGCCCTCTCTTCCACCTCCATCTACCCACTGACCTCCAGGACCCTGCTGACCACCAAGTCACAAGCTCTGCATTTGGTTCAAGCTCTGACTGGTCTTGGCATTGGGAAAGCACCACACGCCTGCAGCTCCCGGCTCCAGAGGTTGCCCTTCTACCCAGTGGCACTCCAGCCAACCCCCCTACCATGCCCCAAGGGAGAGAGAGAGAGAGAGAGAGAGAGAGAGAGGAAGGAAGGAAGGAAGGAAGGAAGGAAGGAAGGAGTGGAAAAGAGGAGAGTGGCAGGTTCTTCTCTTCCGCACTTCCTCTTCCAGTCCAGCAAGCAGGTGGAAGGTGCAAGAGGATGCACTAGCAAATATGAATGGGTACCAACCCATTCCCTGAGGCAACTGCCTCACTTGGCCTCACAAGGGAACCTGCCAAGCTGCAAGCATTGCCACTGGTTCGGTGGACTTCAAGCCGTCAGATCTCTGAGTGGGGGGGGTGTGTAGATGCACACCTCCCACCTCCAGAGCATGAAAGCAAATGCATGCGCATGACCAGCAAAACACCTTGCAGTGGTACAGCTTGTGGCTGCTCACCCCGAAGAGGCAAAGATCTCGTCTGGAACAAAACCAACGTGCGCCTTTCACCAGAGGCAGAGGCCCTTCCTCCCTTCCCCACCACCAGCCACGTCCCTGCGTTCACCTGCGCAGTGGTGGAGGCCGGGATGCAGTGCTGAGAGCCCTTAAACAGGCAGCAATCTGTCAGGTTAAGGAGGCAGCCGCTCCCTGGCTGGGCCGCCCAAACGCCCCCCGACTGCCTGAAGTCCCAGTCGGAGAGTTGGAGAAGCCCGCAGCTCCTTCCCCCCAGGGTGCCAGCAGGCAAGGATTTGTTCCTTAATAAGGGGGGGAAACGTTCTCGCTGGGCAGGGCCACGTTACTTTTCACGGCCTCTTCGCAGAGCAAAATGTCATCAGAACCTCCGCTCTCCGCTCTCTCCACCCCATGCGCCATTTTATACATCTCCATCATGCCCCCCCCCAGGCACGCGTGTCCCAGCCGTCCATCCTCCTCCTCAGCTCGCTGGCCTGGTGGCATCAGGGAAACAGAGCTGGCTCATCGCCCCGCCGCCCCCCACTTCTTTCCTTTGGAAAGAGAGTTGCCATGGGAACAGTCAGGATGCTGCAGAATCCGCACCAGAGATCCGAGCGCAAAAGGAGGGCGGGAGGGAAAAGACAGGCTGGGGGGCAGAGAAGTTAAGGACAGGTCGGGTGGGAGGGAAGGAGCAGCCATCAGATCATTCGCCTTCCAATTGCCCAGGACTCCGAAGGGCTGTGAGGCAGGAGACCGAGGCTCGCGTTGAAAGGAAAGGGAGGCCTCTCGCCTTGGAGGCCAGTCCAGCCCCCTTTGACTCCCCGAGCTCCAGTGAGGCTTCCTCGGGAACCCAACTGCCAGCTTGGCAAGGCCACCAGAGGGACGACCCGGGCCAAGGGCACCGCTGCTCCTGCCCTGCCTCAGTTTGCAATTGCTCCAGGTGCCCCGTCACGCCAGTGCACTGACCTTCTTTCCGAAATTGCTCCAAGGCCCGTGACTAAAAGCCTTACGTAAGCTCGCCAGCGGAGAGGCAGGCGCGCCAACTATTATTTATGAGGCATCCTTCTGGGAGTCTTTGCAAGCTCTGAAAGAAGCCAAGGTCTGGGCAGGGGAGCCACGCCACCCGGGGAGCGAGGAGGAGGGCAGAGCGCTCTCTGTCTCCCCAGGGGCCAAGCATTGCTGGGTGTGCTCTGGCTCCAAAGGCAGAGTGAACTCACACACTCACTGGCTCTTGTGAACAGCTGCCCCACACAAAATAAATACACAGTGTATCTATTCGGAGAGCGCGAAGCACCCACTCAGAGGAAGGGTTCCTTGCTCCAGCACTGCATCTTTCACCCTCACCCAGAGGAGCTGCCCCCGTGTGTCTGCTCGAGTCCCCGTCCCAAACGGGAAGGTGCTGGAGCCAGAGGAGCGCCTTGTCCATGCGCAGGCTTCCTGACCAGAGCAGGCCATTCTGCTGCGTCTTCAGAAACAGCCCGCATCTAGGACCAGGAGGCTGCACGGCTTGTCACCGCGAGCGACTTCTGCTCCATCCGTCCATTCAACCCCTTTTCAAGGGCTGAATCCAAGGCAGCCAGGCCTTCAGGCGCCATCACTACGTCTTGTGGCAAGGGGTTCCACAGACTAACCACAAGCTGGGTCAAGCAGGATTCCGTTCTGTCCATTCTGACTCTCCCAACACTCAATTTTATTGGCTGTCCCCCCCATTTCTGGTGTTGTGCAAGGCAGAAAAGAACATTCCTTTATCCACCCTCCCCCCCATGAAGATTACCCACTGGGTTCCACCTGTGGCCAGTGACTCAGCAACACCCGTTCCCAAAGTGTTTGGCCTCCTTCCCCCTGCCATTCCTCTCCGCTTGCTTCTACCAACTGCCGGCTGTGCCACAATGTGGGGGAGGCTCCATTTGTCTGCTAAGAAGCCAGGAGATGCATTTAAACACCAAAAGGACCCCAAATAAAAGAAAACAGACTGCTGGGGATTGAGCTGTGTCAGTCTGAAGATCCACCACAACGCACAACACACCAGCGAAGGCTTTGGGAAAGGAATGACGCGTTTGGGTTCCAAGAAGGTCACGGACCTCTGAGATGATGCAGAACTTGGGAAGCAGCCTCTTCAAAAACTCCACCACCCCCCAGTTTTGGGCAGCCTGGGAACTCGCAGCGAGAGACGCAGCCTTCACGTCAAGGAGCTGCTGGCCTCCTCGCCATTTCCAAGAAGCTCAGTCTGCCAGCCAGGCACACCGATTATGGAGACGATACGCAGGACGACACGAGACGAGTTCCTTATGGAGGCAGGCCGAAGAATCCCCCAAAGGGCACAGAACTGCAGTGCTGTAAGAAGCAAAGCCAGCTCTGAAGCAGAGAGCAAATTCAGGCGCTCCAGAAAACAGACTGCTGGGCTTTGGAACCGAGTCACCCGGACCCGTCTCCCACCTACTGCCCTTCAGAGGTCCACAGCCCGCCTGCAAGGCCAACCAAGGCAGTCCTCTCAGTGTCTACCTCCGTCCGCCAGCTCACCACCATGGCTTCTCCATTTCCCCCTCCCTGGATCAGAAAAGGAAGAAGGGAACGAAGGCCAAAGAGGAAGTGCGGAGGACAGAACTGCACAGGTACTACAGCCCAGCAATTTTCAACGGGTGTGCTGTGGCATGCTGAAGACCCACAGGGGTGCCACGGGAGTTTGGAGCCAAGAGGTTTTAGAATGGGGGGCCACTTTAAAAGGTGCCTCTTTGCCTGGTGAGCAGCAGGTAAATCACCACTCTGAAGACCCAAGACTTAGAAATCACGAGACTCGGAGGGAATCACGAGATTTTGAGCACACTTGGCCTCTGGCCTCCACCCACACGTGGCCCTTCCGCTACTACGCAGACCAACAGTCCACCTCGGTTCTCCGAAAACTCACAAACACAGCGCACAAACGTGGCAAAAATCCTTGGGAAAATCAGAACGCGCCGTCTCTCTCGATCTCAGCCTCCAGTGCCAGGAAGGGGCTGTGTGGCTCTTTTTGGTCCAAATTTAGTAATCTCACAAATCTGGCCATCATTTCTGAGGGGAGACGGTGCCAAGACGCAGCCGGCAAAAGAACTGTTTGCGTGACGGTCGCCTGGACAAACGTGCACCTCGTTAGAAGGTTCCAGTCTAGCGTGACGGCTTGCGCTCGGGTTATTCCTGTTCTCCCAGGGGGCGAAGGGGGGAACGAATTGAGAGCATGGGGTGGATCACCTGCCTCTTAGAACTCTCCCTACCCCTTGCAAAAGGAAATCCAATTTCCTGCCTTGTGAAACCAGGGGTAACTGGTAAAGGCCAACCAAGGCCCAGGGGTTTTCTGGGAAACTGGAAGGTGGAGTTTCATTGTGCAGCTGGAGGCCAGACCAGGAGGCACAGAGAAGAAAGACAAGCACAGGGGCCTCAATTTGTCATGTCGTACAGCCCAAGTGCCACGTAGAACTTGCACATGTCTTACACACCCAAGCACAGAACCTGGGTATATCCAGAGTCTATGCGCCTGGACAGATGCTTCCGAGGCTGCCAGTGGCGTTGTCCGTGCATGTTCAAACAGATCACCGCAACAATGAGGACTAGGAACTTGCTTTAAAGGAAAACGAAGTTCTTCGGAAGCTGAAGCCCATCTCCGAGGTGATTAACGTCTCCAAAACTCCACGCTCAAAGCTAAGGGAGGGTTTTCCGCTCTCGCCCTCACTCCTTCTAAGCAGGGTTGCCAACCCTCCAGGATTCCTGATGCCCCCAGGCTAATCAGCTCCAGCAGAGGCCTGAGAGCTCTCCCGGAGGTCCCAATGACGCCTCCCCAAGATAAAGACATGACATCACCTTGGGGAAAAAAGATATATCCCGGAATAGCTTTGGCCAAAGCCGACAAGCCTCCCCTTGAGTCCAGATTTAGATATGGGAAGTTTTCACGTGGTACACCGGAAACGACCCTGGTCCAAGTTAGCTCCTTGGCACGTTCCCTGCACGGAGGCCTCCAGCGGGAGGGAGGGGCGTCGGGACCCTGAAAGGGGCCGCAACCTGAACTCAAAGCCACGTTCTTGCGGCCCCTGGTGGGCCACTGGGAGATACAGGAAGCTGGACCAATAGGGCCCTTTGGCCTGATCCAGCGGGGCTCTTCTGATGCTCTCATCCAGCCTCCTGCTGCGTGCAGGCGGGCTCAGCGCCCTCACAGGTGGCCACTCAGCCAGGCTGAGGAGGACCTTCTGCATGCACAGCAGCAGGGAGGCTCTGCCAGTAAGCTACAGCCTGCCACCTCCCCCCCCCCCACAGCAAAGTCCACCAGCAGGGCCCACAGGGGGTTATCTTCTGGGCCCCACTCGGGTTACCAGGCAGGCTGCAGTCCCTCCCGCAGCTTCCACACAGGTCAGCGCAACAGCCGAAAGGCCAAAGAACTCAGGTTTCCCCGGAAGCAGCTTCCTCTCAGCTGCCCCACCACCTGGTTCCCGGCATCCTCCCCGATTTCTGGAGGGGAGGGAAAGAGAAGAATCCCATTCTGAGTAACACTCGTGCCCTGCAGAGTTTCCTTCACCAATCTCTTGGGGGGGGCAGTCTTGACCATGCCACACACACACACCCCCGGCGCTTCCAGACTGCAGGGCCCCAAACACCGTCGCCTTTACTTGTAAGGGAGGTGCCCCAGCCCAGGAACTATTTTGGCCACTCACTTCTGCACTCAGTTGCTCTGCAAACACTTTGTGTACATGGATACATATTCTCTCTCTCTCTCACACACACACACACACACACACACACACACACACACACACACACACACCCTAAGGTAGGCATCAATGAAGGCACCTGTACCATAACCGGACATTTTGCCTGAAAACTCACACGCTTCTGTAGGGCCCAAACTCGAAGCTTGTGCTGGCTCCTCTCTGGCTTCCGCATGCCCGGAAGGCCGTGCCCCAGCAGCGCTTCTTACAGTTTATTAAAAAATACAGAACGAATGATTAGGGGATGCGCTTTAACGAGACACAGCCGAACCATCCCTCGAGACTGCCGAAAAGGGCCAGTCATCAGTCACTGATGCGTCGCTAATAGGCACCTAATGGGGCAGACGCTTGGACCCCAAACCAGCCGGATGACTCCCCTTCTCTGCGACAGTCACAGGGTGCAGGCGCGCAATAAAATCCTGACCGGGAGGCTTTTATCGCTCCCAGAGCGTCCTCCATCGTAGGGCTTTGTCTCCTCCATCAGCAGTCAGGAGCAAAATCGGGGTCAGGGGCAAACCTATGATTGGAAACTGGGGTTGACCTGGAAAACCACCAATATTCAATCGGCCACAAAGCCTATTAACAGCTTGGAGACTTCAGCCACTGTTAGCTTAGGCCTTGGTCATCTCCTGACTGGACTACCGCAGTGCATGTTAAGTGGGGCTGCCCATGGAAGCGTTTTGAGCCTGCCACGTGGTTCGAAGTGCCAAAACCAGATTGAGGAAGGGGCTTCACAGCTGGATCTCTCTCTTTCTGCTTTCCGTTAATAGCCTTGAGATGAGCCCCTGAGAGATGGGAAGTAAACTGAAAAAAGAGCAAATAAAATAAAATTTAAAAGCCCAGGATACTCCAGCCCTAGCACACACCATTCCTCCCTAGGCTGGCCTCAGTTCTTCATCCATAAAATGGGCACACTGCCCATGGACTACCTTGCAAGAGTTTGCTAGAAAGCTAAACGTCAGCCTTGTGTGTCATTTCAAATGCTGGAAGCGCCAGGCAAGGACAAAAGCCCTTCATTTGGGCAGTTAAGTCCTTACCGCTTTGAGTGGCAATGGCCACAGCCTGAGAAACCCGCCTCCTGTCTTGCTGTGCCTCCCTGCCTGCCCCAGCTTCCAAAGCAATAGAGGGTTCTTATCCTTTCAGCTTAAAGGCACATTAGGGGAAAAAGCACAGAAGTGCCTTCTGAGATCTTATCAGAAGTTCAGCATGTGAAAAGGCAGGCTGGGGAAGGCAGGCACCCCTGGGTCGGTTCGTGTATGTATACATGCCTGTGCGCAAGAGGTGCAATGCATTTCCCTGAACCCTGAAGAGCCAGTGTGCAGCAGGGTCAGGAAAGACTAGAGAAAGGCCTGTAATTAACCTGTGGAACTCCGCGTCACAAGATGCGGCAACAGTCACAGACCGGGGTGGCTTTTTTGGAACACGATAAGGGGGATTCGTGAGAACTGGAAGCCAGAGACGAGGCTGTTGAATTTAAACCATCGTTCTTCAACCTGTGGGTTACGACCCCAATGGGATCAACAAAGCCTCATGGGGGGGGGGGTCATGGTCACCTTTCCAAGCCTGTGCACTAGAGGGCTCAGGCCCAATCCAGTCATGACCCTGCCTTATCAAAACAGGAGTTCTTGATCTCCTCCTTCTTGCTGTCCTGCCCCAAAACCCTCAGGGCCGGCCCTGTTACGGCTGCCACCTCACAGGTTTGTTAAGACACAAGAGGTGGGTGAGAAGATGGGGTGGGCAGGAGCAAGGGGTGGGAAGATTGGGTCCTGGGAGGGGCAGGATAAGCAGAGGTTCCCCAGTCTCACACTTATTAATTGATTTATTGCTGTCATGGCACAAGAAGACTGATTTAAACCATCAGTATATCCGTTCATCATACCTGCATGCGTTCACCCCATTTTTCCCTGATCCTGGTTGCCCCTTTGGGGCTGCAGCAACAGTAGAAGCCCCTGGCCAAGAGCACAATTCTAGACTTACACCCCTGGTTCCCTGGCCCACAACCTCCAGCCCTCCATCACCACCACTGTCTCCCCATCTCCTCCCTGTCAAGGGCTGCCTCTGCCCTGCTTTCCCTAAGGGGGTGCCAATCTTCAACCTCAGGTCTCCACCAGCTATTGCCTCCCCAAGCCCCTGAGGTGGACAGCCAATAACCGGGGAGAGCTGACGGGCAAGAGAACCAGCCACCTTCCTGGCGTCCAGGAAGCTGTTGGCTGTCCACCACCAGAAACGGGAAGCTGGGCTACAGAGACCTTTGCTCTGATCCAGCAGAGTCTCTTCTCACAAAGAGCGGAAACCCCAGCCACGCACCCACACGATGGGGGCTGATTTCAAGCCTGCTTTTCTTTCCAGCGGCATTTGGTGGGCCGCTGTGAGATACAGGAAGCTGGACTAGATGGGCCTATGGCCTGATCCAGTGGGGTGTTCTTATGTTCTTAAACTACAATTCCCAGGAAGCCTTGCAGCTCTCTTGTTATCTGGGGTGCTCTTTGGGGCATTTGGTGGGCCGCTGTGAGATGCAGGAAGCTGGACTAGATGGGCCTATGGCCTGATCCAGTGGGACTGTTCTTATGTTCTTAACTACAATTCCCAGGAGGCCTTGAAGGTCTCTTGTTATCTGGTGTGCTCCTTGGGGCATTTGGTGGTCCGCTGTGAGATACAGGAAGCTGGACTAGATGGGCCTATGGCCTGATCCAGTGGGGCTGTCCTTATGTTCCCATCCAACTGGTTTTCATGCACTGATTGCCTCTTTGGGTTCTCTGTTCTAAAGAGTTTTGCGCTCAGCTGCTGATACGGGCTTCGTAAGAGCCCTGCTGGATCAGGCCAAATGCCCATCCAGTCCTAGATCTCACAGTGGCCCACCAGATGCCCACACAAGAACCCTACATCCTGCTGCCACTCCCTTGTACCTAGCATTTTGCAGTAGCCTACTCAGGGGGTTGCATGTACCCATCACGGCTTGCAACCTGTGGTGGACCCGCCTTCTAGAAATCTGTCCAATCTCCTTTCTAGAAACATCTAGGCCAGACGCCATCACTACATCCTGTGGCAAGGCGTCCCACAGGCTAATTACACGCTGGGTTAAAAAAAATATTTTTGTCTGCTCCTGACTCTCCCAACTTTGGTGCCTATCCCCTGGTTCTGGGATTGTTCCAAAGGGAAAAGAGCATCCCTGTATTCCCTGCATAACTGTAGCCCATCTCATGCTCCCCCGACCCTGTGCCATTTTCCTAGATGGAGAAAAGGAAGTATTGAGGTGGCTGCTACTGTCGTTTTCACTTTCTGCCTTTTGCAGCAGTCAACCAGGCTGCCTCGAGACAGGCTATTCTTGTGGCCAATTCCACCCAAATTGCTAGCAGACTCCCGGCACTGGCCAACGACTTGGTACGCCCAGCAGGGAGGCTCTGGGTTTGGACTCCCACTCGGCCGTGACGCTCCCTGGCTGGGCTCAGGCTAGTCACTAGCTCAGCTCTGACCTGGCACAAACCAGCGGTTTGCCCACACCCTAGTTTGGAAGCTGGACAGTAGCTGGCCACAGGCCAACCGTCAGAATTAAGCTGAAATAGGCAAGAAAGAGGGTCCTCTCGGTGGTGGCTCCTCAGTCGTGGAAACCCTGCAATGGACTTTTCCTGCATCAACCTGACCAGTCCCCTTTTGAAGGCATCTAAGCCTTCAGGTGCCATCACCACATCCTGTGGCAAGGAGTTTCACACTAATCCACACTCTGGGGAAAGAAATATTTTCTTTTGTACATTTTAACTCTCCCAACACTCAATTTCAGTGGCTGTTTCCTGGTTCTGCCCCTGCATCATTTTGTACATCTCAATTATGCCTCCCCCCCCCCGGACACCTTCTTTCCAGACCTCCTTTTCCTTTCCTCGGACTGGAGGTGCTCCGGTCCTCTCAACATTTGGGGCACTCTCTTCTAGTGCAGGACAGGCTCCCAAGTGCCATTTTACCAAAGCACCCTCAATGGGCCTGATGCCATGACTAATCCACGAGGCGAAATGCAGCAACACCAAACAAACGCTGGTGGTAAACAAGAATGTCACGGAACAGAGAGGAAGAGACTCCCAGCACTGGCGACAGGACAGAGATCAGCTCCGGAGCAGACGATCAGAGGCTCAAGACATGCACAAACCCAAAGAGCATCAACTCTGCCATCGCCTGTTTTACAACAAGATTCTTTGATGCTGCCAACAGAGGGGCGAGGAAGGAAGCAGGAACAGGAAACAGCATCAAGACAGGCTCACCAAGGCACAGACACCGCTACAAGCAGACAGTTCAGCGGGGGAAGGAAAGAAGGCTGGGGAGAGGCAAAAAACACACCACAGCTCCTCACATCAGTGGGAAGACCCAAGGACCAGCGGCCTGCGGCAAGACCGCCAGACTCCGGGGACCCCAAACTGGCCTCTGATTTAGTCCATGGCTCCCTGAGCCTTCCCCAAAATTTCTTGCCTAATCAGGGGGTCTCCAAACTATGGCCTGGAAGCCACAGCCAGACTGCCACAAGATTTCACCCAGCCTGCAGCAACTTAAAAATAATTTTTTCCTCCACCACACAGACAGTTAGTTAACACATGCAGTTCTGCCCCTCGCACTCCTCTCCACACAGCCAGGGTGGCGTCTGTCTGGCTAACCCTCCTTTTCTGCCACCAAGGCCAACCAAGGCCTGAAGACCCTCAAACCACAATTATTCAACGCTCACCTCACCCCTGCCAATAAAACGAACTGGGTTTCCATACGTTTTGACCTTTCAACACCATAAAATGACTACAGTTTCTGCACATGCGTAAACAAATCATAACAAACCAGGCTTCTGCAACCGACTGGGCTGAGAAAGTGCCTCCACCCTATCTAAAGGTGATTTTTTTTCAGCCTGTGAAAATGTGTAAAATAAACTATATGACCTTCAAACTTTTCAGTTTGAAAAGGACCCTGCCCTAATCAAACTGAGGCCATCTTCGTTTTTGATGGGTTGACACAAGGCTGGCCTTAGGAGTAGCAGGGCCCAACTGGAAATGTTTTTGTGGGGCCCGGGTTCACAGCTGAGGTCTGCAGAATCTCAGAGAAACATAAATACAGTTTATGATAGACTTTCTAAGTCTAGGACAGAATGGAAAGCAGCCAAAGCATGTACTTAAGTGCTTGCAACTTCATGGACCAAAAGGATCTGAGCGCCTTTTAATATAAAGCTTCATTCATGGAAGACTGCAAGTAAACAAAAATGCGTAGATTACCTCTAAGCAACTTGTGTTAGCAACTCTGAAATAGTAGAAATATCAATTCTTGCAAAATGTAAGTGAACAACATTGCAAGGAGGCAAGGATCTTTTTTTTAAATGTGTAAACATCACAAAACTTTAATAAATGGCAATGTGTTGTTGTGTGCATTTGACAAGGCTAGTGTGGTTACACTAGTGCAGGGGAGCCCTTAGGCACAGGGCTCAGTTGGGAGCAATTAAAGCCGGCCCTGAAGGCAATTAAAGCCACTCACTGTATCCTCCTAACTGGAGTTATCACAGAGTCAGGCTTCATCCAGGCAATGGTGGAGTCCTGAGTTGGGGGAATGGACTGTACCATTTCAGCTTGTGGGGGGGGGGGAGAGAGAAATGTGATGTCTTAATACTCCCTTATGGCCGGAACGCAGAAACCTCGGACATCAGAGAGAAGTCCAGGTCAGTGCAAAAGTTTTCTATACATAGGAAGGATTTGTTTGTCTATGCATTGATTGAAAATATTTCCACCCCGCTTTTCCATAAGCTCAAAGCTGCTGTACAGCAGAACAAAACAATTTTAGATAAATAAAAGCAACGCATAAAAACACCAAGAAATAAAACTAGCTGCCAACGATATTAAGGAGGGAATAAAGGACTATATTAACAGCAAAATAAGATCACAAAAGCAACATTAAATGATAAAACCTATAAGTAACAATAAAGGAAAGGGGGTACCAAGGGCCTTTCTCAAATGCCTAATGAAATAAGAGCATTTTTAGACCTCGCCAGAATCCAGGGAGAAGGAGCTGCCCTTGGGTCTTCCTGTGCCACAACCTGCACTTTGTCATCACCACCTCTTTAGATGGTGGTGGTATACTATACTAACCAGGGTCCTACCAGACAATTGTAGGGGATGGGCAGGATTAAGTGGGGAAAGGCAGCCCTTAAGAGATCCCAGCCTCTTAAATGGCCTTTCTCCACTTACGTTCTACTCTACCACATCAGGCCATTGTCCGGGAAGACCAGGCCTTCCTCCCTCCAGTATCAAAATTGTTAGACATGGACACAGCCAAAGGCAGCCCAACCAGGAAAGCAGCCATTTTCAACCAGCGGGCCGCGAAAGGTCCACAGGTGTGCCACAGGAGTTTGAAGCACAGCAACTGAAAAAAATTGTTGAAAAAACTCTTCTGGGTCCCGTGGCTCTGTTTTTAGGGCAACTGTCTGTAGCCATGAACTGGCTGCACCTCTTCTTCAGCCAACTCCTTAGAGATTGTTCCTTACAGCCAGCCAAGGAAGAGGAACACGGTTACTATAGACCCAGTTTTTAAAATGACCCTCTGCTGGACCCATCTAGCTTTATGGGACTTGAAGAAGGTGCTCTAGAAAGAAATATTTCTATTTAGTTATTTATTCACTAGTAGTCCTTTAATTTTTTTGCAAAACACCTCAATCCATTTCTCATAATGAGGTAGCCCCCATGAATAGCGTCAAGGCTTGAGGGGCTGAGTGATGTGATCAGCCTTCACTTGCCCCCACTACCTATCACTGACAGTCTTGGGGGGGAGGGGGAAGCACACCAGAAAAAATATGCTCAAACATTGATCTCCCCGTATTTGTACATGCCTACAGACTGCAGGAGCTCAGCTCTTTGCAGGGCAGTTAACAGCCATCTGATGTTGGAACAGCCTCAGGGCTTGAGGCAACCAGGTGCGCAATCCCAACCCACGTTCCAGCACTGACAAAAGGGCAATGCAGCTCCAAAGTAAGGGAACAAACACTGCCTGGCTTTGAGGAGGCCTCTGTGAGTGCCCCCCAACGGCAGGCTGCAGCACATGCCCCATTGGCACAGCTATGCCAAGGCTGGAAAGCGGGTTGGAATTTGGGCCTTGTTATCTGATCTTTTCAACACCTTTATTTTCGCGGGAGGCTCTGTGAAACCCACCAAGTGGGTCCTGACCCACTGTTTGAGAGACACTGCCCCGGAAAGAGCTGCAAAACCCAGAAGTGCCTCCCAGAAGTCGGAAGTGACATCACAAGAGGCAAAGACCACAGAGAAGCCCACAGAGGTCAGTGTTGCGCGACAACAAAAATACTGAAAATTGCCGCAGGAGAGGCAAAGCTGAAAGTGGGGCATTTGCACGTCTCAAAACAGGGGGCCAAAAAGGTGCCCCACAAGGGTGTGTGCACTTTCCTCGCACAGGCCTCTGCAAACACAACTAGGACAACAGTGCAGGTGTGTGCTGTGTGCACAATACAAAGCCAAGGGGAACGAGAGGCAGCCCAGTGCGAATGTGTGCAAGGCGTTGCCAACCGGTCAAGGAGTGCCCAAGGGTGACCCCCAAATCAAATCCACATTGGAAACGGTTTGAGAAGAGAAACAAGCAGTCCCGAGACCCAGGGAGGGGGCCTTTGTGTGCGCACACCAGCATGTGACTGAGAGTGCAGATGGAAAGGGGAAAACACATCACCACCGCAAGGGAAACAGAGTGTGAGCGCGTGGGGAGGGGGAAGGCTCGTTTCCACCACTCTGCTCCCAGGGCCACCTAGGCTAGTGGGCCCCTTTGCAGAATCCCACCACAGCAATTCTCTTCCAGCCTGACAGCAAAGCATCCTCTTCTTCCCTCTCTGACCCACAGTCATGCTGACAGCCACTGTTACCCAGCTGCACTTCTGCAACACTCGCCCCCCCATGGCATGAACAAGAGGGCACCAGCACAGTCGCTGCTGACAGCTCTTCGTACTGCCCTCTTCCAACAACCCACAACGCCCGGCTCCCCGCCTTCAATTCCCACGACCCCCTTTTTCATTTTCCAATCAGGAGCAAAGGCACCAGCCACCACAAGAGAGCGAGGCAGGAGGGGGGAGCCCCACAGATAAACAGCGCCTGTGCGCCAGTCGCACCCCCTCCCCCCACCCCTGACCCCAGCCCCAGCCAGTTACCAAAACCACCACCGTAAGCTCAACGCACATTTCCCTAACTGGTTTTAAAAGGCCCACAACAGATCACTGCTTGTCAGTCCCCCTCCTGAGCATTGTCAGAGCCATCCACACAGCTCTGTGCCACCGGCAAATGTGGCACTAAGACAGCAGCGACGTCCACAAGTTCCTGACCACGGAACACGCAGCATGGTGCATTTTTATCCCACTTTTATCCCCATACAGCTTACAGAAGACCGTAAAAACAGAAGATACAGACATCCCATGGATGCAGACGACTGAGGAGGAAGCACCCCCCACACAAACAAACAAGGTCTTGCGAAACTTGCACAGAGCAGCTGCGAACGGCGTGGGAACCAACAGGCTACACAGGGAAGAGTTCCAGGTGCCACACAAGAAGCTGGCACAAGCGCACGGCCCAGAGACCCCAGTCCCAGGAGAGATCCAGGAAACCTCACGCAGCCGGTTGCTCCCCGTGTCGCTTCTGGAACCAACACACCACACAGTGTTTACCATCGAACACATCGGGGTCTGTAACCAACACAAAATTTTCCACGCTTGTGTCCAAAGAGTTGAGACTCTCCGTGCACCATGGAGGTCACTCCTGCAGCAATCGTGCAAAGGGAGGCCACTCTTAAGAGCGGATTGGGACCAAAGCAGGCCTGCCTAGTCCACGGATCTTACTGGCAAGGGGAGGCAGCCTTGTCTGTCACGCTCTCACATTCACACTCAAAGCTCAAATTTCCATCCTCCAAGGAATCTGGGGTGGTGTGCAGGGTTCCTCCGCTCACAACAGCCCTGCGAGGTAGGTGAGGCTGAGCGAGAGGGACCGGTCCAAGGTCACCCAGAGAGCTTTGTGGCCGGGCAGGAATCTGAACCTGGGTCTTCCAGGTACGGGTCCAACTCCAGAACCAGGACACTGCTGTGGCTGTCCAGCAGCTGGTTCTTTGGGCTGTGGCTGTCCAGCGGCACTGGTCAACGCTGGCCAGTGGGGTCGCAAGAGCCGAAGGGACCCACAGGTCTCAGTGCTGCACCTGCCCTCTTCGGACCCCATCTCAGAGCAGTGGCGCGGAGGGGTGTGCAGCAACCGGAGCGTCTGCTCTGGGCGGGGGGGGGCCTGCGGGACCCTCCGTGGCAGCACAGGCTCCAGAGGCCCCTCCTGGGCCCCTCCTCACAAAGTGCCGGCCAGCACCACCCGGGTCTCCTGCGGGCAGAGCTCGCAGTGCGGCGCTGGGCAGCCTGCACCCCGAGACCGGCCTCTTCCCCCAGCCCAGGCCCCCTCCCTCCAGGCCCGCCACGCACTTTCCGCAGCTGCTGCCCGCAGGGACCCCAAACAGCCTGGCCGCCCGGCCAGCGCCCCTCCCCCGCCCCGCAGGAAACGGGGGGGAATGTCGAAGAGGACGAGGGCGGGGAGGGGCCTCGCTCACCCCCCCCCCGCGAGGACGAGCTCCGGGCGCTCCCCGGGAGGAGAGGCGCGGCACTCACCTCGCTGCTGGGCCCGCCAGGCCAGGCGGAGCGGAGCGGCGCTGCGGGAGGCTGCGAAGCCCCCTTCGGGGCCCCCGCCGGGAAAGGGCCTCGCGAGCCGGAGGGGAGACCCCCGAGCCCTGCTGCTGCTGCTGCTGCCGGGGGGGGGCTCCTGGGCCGCCCTGCCCCTCCTCCTCCTCCTCCTCCCGCGCGGGGCAGCAGAGCCGGAGCGGGGCTGAGCGCAGCTACTACGTTGCACTGCCGGCCCGGCGCTACAACGTTGCCAGCGCGCAGCGGGCTGCTGGGGGGGCGGGCGGGCAGGCAGGCAGCGCCCGGGCCAATCGCAGGCCGGCTCCTCCCCCCGCACCAGCCCGGATCCCTCCGCCGCCCCGGCCCGCCTCCCCTCCCCTCCCCTGGCACAGGCGGCGCTCTCTACGCGCAAGGCCGGGCCAGGGTGCGACGGGATCGCACTTTGCGCCAGAACAAAGTGCCTCGGCCTCCTGACGTCACGCTCGGCCTCGTGACGTCACTGCCAGCCCTCGCAGGCACCAGCTCTGGCCCTCCTTAGAAACAAGTCTGGTGCTTCAGGGAGCACACGCCTGGCATGGAAAACCAGGAGGCTGCGCACGCCCATCGTGGTGTTTCGCTCCATAAAACTCTTCCGTTTTCAAGGCATCCAAATCTAATCAGGTGCCGCCGCCACATCCTGGCGCAAGGAGTTCCAAAGATTAATTGCTCACTGGGTGGAGACAGGTTTTCTTCTGCTTCTCTTTTTCTTTCTCGCAGGCTTGGTCTTCCCAGTCTGTGAAATGGGGCTAATGACACTGTTAATAACAATTCACTTTACACTGTTGTCGTAGTCGTCAATAGCGCAGGTTGCATCAAGATAACAGCAGCTCCTTTCTAACTGGGCAAAGGGGCACCTTTTAGAGTGGCATCCTCTTCTGTTTAGTGGAGAGAAAGAGAGCAACTGTCCCTCTTCATCCCAGCGCAGGGTCTGTTCCAGCAGCAGCTGCTGCTGTCTCTTCTCCATCCTTTTCAGATTGTAAGTCCTTTGGGGACAGGGAACCATTTCTTGATTCGTTTTGCGAGGTCAACCACTTTTTGTGTACCCCCCTTACTGAAAAGCCGCACGTAAATATTCCTCTTAACTGATGCAGCTGTTCTTCAGTGCTGCTGGACCAGGCCCCAGGGGCTCAACTCAACCAGCATCCCGTTTCACACAGAGGTCAACGTTCCAGGCTCTCGGAATCAATAAGAGATTGAGCTCAATTGCTCCGTCACAGGCAGGTGGGGAGGGAGGCAGGCAGGCAGACCGACCCCTGGACGTTGGCCAGCCTGGAGGTTTGCAGTGGGAGGGAAGCGGTTTCTATGATTCAGAGTATTTTTATGCTGCTTTTCAACCAAAAGAAGTGTCTAAGCCAGTGTTTCTCAAACTGTGGGTCGGGACCCACTAGGTGGGTTGCGAGCCAATTTCAGGTGGGCCCCCATTCATTTCAATATTTTATTTTTAATATATTAGACTTGATTCTACCATGGTATGTTGTAGTATACCATGGTATACCATTTGGGGAAATGTTACAGACCTGTACTTTGAACAAGCTATTATTTATACTCTTTTAACAATGATAGGAAATGGGACTTACTCCTGGGTAAGTGTGGGTAGGATTGTAGCCTAGGATTGTTAAAAAAATTTCCTGTTTGAGGATGTCACTTCCGGTCATGACATCACTTCAGGTGGGTCCTGGCAGATTCTCATTCTAAAAAGTGGGTCCCTGTGCCAAATGTGTGAGAACCACTGATCTAAGCTGCAACGGAAAATGGACAAAGGGGAGTAGCATTGCAAGACTCCACTGAACCCCAGACTAGAAGTAGAGTCCCACTCAGTGAGAATGAGGCCTTATCCACTGGTCCAGTCTTCAGCGGTACCATTCAGGGGCAGGGGGACACCTCTACCACTCTCACCCCACTTCACCTGGGCTTGCCAGCTTTCTCACAGGGCCCTGCTTTCGTGCCATCTGCAAATATTCACAGGTGATAACATTTATCACCCAGTTTGGAAAAACTTCAGCTGCTGTTTTTGGCACACCCAAAGCACCAGAGCAGAACTGTTTTTAAATTTTTCTGATGCCTCAGCAACCCTCACCCCAGACCCAGGGATCAGGAGCAGCCAGGCTGGGTCTGGGGCAGCCCCCTAGTTCTACATGCTGGTGGACTATTGTGGCACCAGGAAACGCCTCATCTCAGTTGGTCATCCTAAGAACACCAGACAAACCCTGCTGGATCAGGCCAAAGATCCACACAGGACGCAGTTCATACCCCATTGGCACATCTGCACTGGCACTAGAAAATTGGATAGGATTGGGCCCTCAGTCTTCACTCAGGTCCAGAGGTGATTGACAGTTAAAAACATAAGACCAGCCCCTCAGGATCAGGGCAAAGGCCCACCTAGTCCAGCTTCCTGTATGACCCACCAGATGCATCAGAGAGCACACGAATTACTGGTCACTGCCTGAACCCTCTCTGAACCCCCTGCCCCACTGCATTCTGGGGGGGACTGTAGTTCCTAAGGCACCTGAGAGCTGCCAGGGTTACTGCCTTCACAAACCACAGTCTCCAGAAGGCACTGGGGGAAGAGAAGTGCATTGGAAGGGGCTTGAAAGAGCAGTCCTTCTCCGCCTCTCTCCTGGCTCCTTCCCTGGGCTTGCCCCCAGCCCCAGGGCAGCCCTCAGGCGGCCTAGCAGAGCCCTCTCAGTGTTGCCACTTGCCAGGGTTGTGAAGGTTCAGCTGGAGACCCCGAGATGGTGCCCAAGATGGTGGGGTAAGCCTGGGAGCCGACACGGGGGTGTCCAGCGATTCTCCAGGGCCGATCCCACCGCCTGTTTGATGCGACACCGGATAACGGATAAGTCTCCACGGATAACAGAGTCACAGATAATAGCAGGTAGGTGGCAGTTCTGCCCCTGTCTGTAGTTTTGTCCAGGCCTGGGCCCTGGGGATTTCACCCCCCCCCCTTCAGGCCTGGCCACTCCCTTGCATCTGGCATTCAGAGAATGCCCCTTTCTAGAACCAGGAGGTTGCATGTGCCTGCTGCGGCTTGTCACCTGAGGTGGCCTTTTTCCTCCCGAAATCTGTGCCCTTTTAAAGGTATCTAGACCAGGTGCCACCCCCCACAGACACATCCTGTGGCCAGGAGTTCCACAGACTAATCACAGTCTGGGTGAAGAAATGTTTTCTTTTGTCTGTTCCAACTCTCCCAACACTCCATTTTGGTGGCTGCTCCCTGGTCTGGTGTGATTTGGCGAGAGGCACCAAGCCTTTGCCCAAACCTCTTTGGGACCAGAAGTGTGTCCCAAAGTGGGACAGCTGAGTGCAAAGACAGCAGCAGGAGCCAGGCAAAAAAAGGCAGTCGCCTGCCATGCTCCATGCTGGGGTGCCTGGAAGCCACAGAGACCCACAGGCCCCACCCAAAGGTGCCCTCACACCCACGGTTGCCGCATTTACAACCTGCGTTCACCAGGGACTGGCACAGCTGCTTTCCCCACTGGGGTCTGCTTTTGGGGGTCTCAGTCCCCGCCAGGCCCACCTGCTCTGTCTTGCCAAATGCGCAGGACCACACACTGCGGCGGGCGCCCCATGGCAGCTGGGGCAGAGACCGGGCACAGTCCCCATTTGCTTCTGGCCTTCTGCCTGGGCAGCCGGGCAGCGGCCTCTGCTCCCGCGCCTGCTCCGGCCCGCAGCTCGCCCAGGGCAGAGGAGCCCTGGCAGGCGGAGCAGTTGGCGCTCACGCGCCTGCCAGGCGGCCCAGCCGGGGCTTCTTGGCGGAGGGAGACGCGGGCGGCGCGCGCCCCGAGGAGCCTGCAAAGCCGGCGGCGCTGCGGGCGGGGCGGCCCTCGGCACCCCCCTGCAGCCCCCCGCTCATTGACGTCTGCAGTGCGTCACCGTCTCCTGCGCGACCAGACGGCACGTGGGCAGGCAGGCAGGCAGGGCAGGGCGGGGGCGCTGCGCCTCGGTTCGCGAGGGGCGCCGGAGGGCGAGCGCAGCGGAGGCGCGGAGCGTCCCCTTGCGAGTGCGGGGCTGCTCCCCCTCGCCTCGCCTACCTCGCAGGGCTGTTGTGAGGACACAGGAAGAGGGGGGCCTGCGCCCCACCCGTGGGAGGAGGGGAGCGCCCGGGCGGCATCAGTGCGGACAGCGCTGCCCCTGCTGGGGTGGCGCCAGTGATGCCCAGGGGCATGTCCTGCACGTTGTGTCCCCCGGACTGTGGCTGGCCAGGCGTGTCCCCGCAGGAGGTTCCTGGCCCGCAGCAGGAGCCCGGAGCCGCAGTCCCTGGGCAGTGGTCTGGGGCCAGGAGCGGCCCCCCCAGAACCTTCTTTGCAGGGGGAGCCCCAAGTTCACAGCGAGGCCTGCAGACTCTGGAGACATACACAGTGCATGCCACGGGGCGACACACACTGCGCTGCCGTCAGAGTGAGACCTGTTCTGGGGTATACTTGAGTCCAAAAGTGGCATCGCTGGTTTGGCCTGATGGGCTCCACTTTTGGGGGGTGCTGCAGAGCCCACCTTCTGCACTGATTCCTTCTGAGAAAGCTGGTGACCTGGTTCTTCAGGAGGCTTGAATCAGCATAGAAGGTGGGCTTTGCTGAGCCGATCCAGGGCCGTCTTTGGATTCAGCACCCCAAAAATATCCTAAATTCATTCCAACGTCCTTGACAACTGAAAAAAGGTTTTGTTTTGTTTTGTTTTTTAGGCCCGTGTTATATGGAGGTGTTTGAAAACGGTATTGTTTACCAGGGAGACAGACCAGGGACAAACTGCACTTGCTCCCGGCGTGGAAGGGATTGTCACTCCCGAATCGGCCTTTTCAGCCACGCTAGACGCTGTTCCAGAACCACCTTTCAGAGCGCGATCCCAGAGTCTTTCGAGACTGAAGGTTGCCAACAACTCAGAAGTAAGCCCATTGTGTTCAGTATGACTTAGGCTGTAAACCTGTCTTACTGGAAACAAACATCTCTCGTTATAGACTTTCTCTCTCTGCGGTAGAATGGAAAATGATCAAAACGTGTGCTTGAAAAGTGCAGGTGAGTAAACCTGTTTTTAGGGGCTGTGGAAGGATTTAGTAGAAAAGATTTATTTTATTTGTGTAGGGGGAAAAAATTCAAAACGTTCATCGTGACGTGTTGGACAAGACTAGATGACCCTGGTGCAGGGAAGCCTTAGGCGTGGGGCCCAGTTGGGAGCAGTCGGTCTTACTGGCTTGCAGCTGGCCCGGCCCAGAGGCCAGCCTCTCCCAGAGCTGGTGCCCCTTTCCACTCTCCCTGGCCTTCTCTGCTTTCGTTCCCACAGTTCCTGTCCCTGGTGTATATCCTGACGGGTTGCCTGGTCCCGTCCCAGAGGGCTTGATCCCAGAAGGGACGCTGCTTATCAGTGGGACGGGGCCACCGGAAAAACGTCTCTCTCACAGAGTAAAAATGCACTGCATCCTACATCTCCAACCTTCCCTCCCCCCCACTCTCTGTCTCCATACTGCAGCCTGGCCTCAGCAAGTTTGCCTTTTTTGGTGAGTAACATGGTCTCTCCCGCCCTCTCTCTCTCTCTCTCTCTCTCTGCCTCCCCGCTTTTCTGAGACTGCCTTGGGGCAACTTCCAAGCTCTGGAAAAAATGGAAGCCCTTTGCTGTCCCACAAGAGGAACATCTCTTGTGCAATGGGATTGTTTTAAAGGAGCCATTCAAAGAGAAAGGATTAAGCCCCAGTGTTTGGCAAGAGAGCTGCAAAGTTTGGAGTTGCACAGCACACCTCCTCAGAGCCGTGTCTGCAGGGCCGCCTGTTTCATATTTCTCGGTCTCTGGGATCATCCTTCCATGAAGCCCTGGCATAATCCCTGATTAAACTAAACTTTCCTTCCCCGGGGGGGGGGGGGGGGGAGAGAGAGAGAGCCCTGTTTATCTTTTGCAATTGACAGATAGCAGTTGCAGTGTGTCTTGCGGCACCTTAAAGATGAGCCAATGGGCTGAAAGGAGAAGGTGCCACTAGACTCTTTCTCCCTGAAGTTAGATGCACCTAACCATTTGCCCTCCTCTCCTCCCACTGTGGCCTCCTATTGTGTCACTTTTTAGATTGTAATCTCCTTGGGGCAGGAACTCATCTGCACCAAATGGACGTTGGGTCTTATGAACATAAGAAGAGCCCTGCTGGATCCGGCCAAAGGCCCACCCAGTCCAGCTTCCTGTATCTCACAGCGGCCCACCAAATGCCCCAGGGAGCACACCAGAGAACAAGAGACCTGCAAGGCCTCCTGGGAATTGTAGTTAAGAACATAAGAACAGCCCCACTGGAGCAGGCCAGAGGCCCATCTAGTCCAGCTTCCTGTATCTCACAGCGGCCCACCAAATGCCCCAGGGAGCACACCAGAGAACAAGAGACCTGCAAGGCCTCCTGGGAATTGTAGTTAAGAACATAAGAACAGCCCCACTGGATCAGGCCAGAGGCCCATCTAGTCCAGCTTCCTGTATCTCACAGCGGCCCACCAAATGCCCCAGGGAGCACACCAGAGAACAAGAGACCTGCAAGGCATTCTGGGAATTGTAGTTAAGAACATAAGAACAGCCCCACTGGATCAGGCCAGAGGCCCATCTAGTCCAGCTTCCTGTATCTCACAGCGGCCCACCAAATGCCCCAGGGAGCACACCAGAGAACAAGAGACCTGCAAGGCCTCCTGGGAATTGTAGTTAAGAACCTAAGAACAGCCCCACTGGATCAGGCCAGAGGCCCATCTAGTCCAGCTTCCTGTATCTCACAGCGGCCCACCAAATGCCCCAGGGAGCACACCAGAGAACAAGAGACCTGCAAGGCCTCCTGGGAATTGTAGTTAAGAACATAAGAACAGCCCCACTGGATCAGGCCAGAGACCCATCTAGTCCAGCTTCCTGTATCTCACAGCGGTCCACCAGATGCATCAGTGAACACACAAACCTGTGTCCTGTTGCCACTCCCTTGCACCTGGCGGTCAGAAACAGCCTGCTTCTGGACCCATCATGGCTTGTCACCTGTGCTGGACTTTGTCAGTCTGTCTGATCGCCTTTTCAAGGCATCCAAGCCCTCAGGTGCCATCACAACATCCTGTGGCCAGGAGTTCTACAGACTAATGACACACTGGATCAAGAAACGTTTCCTTTTGTCTGTTGTGACTCTCCCAATGCTCAATTTTAGTAGGCAGGACGCTGGGGCCGTGCAGGGTGTAAGCTGCGTCTCTTGGGGCAGGGGCAGCTCTGTCCAAGCCCCCACCTCCCATCTCTGCTGGCCTTGCCCTCCAAGTGCACCCCCCTGGCCCTGGGAGCTCCGCCATCTGCTGCTCCTTTGCCAACGTCTGATTTTCCCATCCCGGTTCCCCTCCCAGCATGCCTTGTGCCAGTCTTAATGCCAGGGGCTGGCTGGCGGCCACACACTCGGCCCGATTAACATCTCGGTTACGTAACGGAGTGGCTAAGCCCCTTTGCCTGGTGTGTCTGGAGGGGAGACGGGGACAGGGGCTGTGGGGCTGTGTCATCTGGGTGCTGGGCAGCCCACGGGCCCCTCCCTCCAGCGGTGGCCTCTCCCAGGGCAAACTGTCTTGTGCAGCATCACCAGGAGTTGCTCTCATTTGGGGGGGGCTCTCATGGGGCTCCCTCCTTCGCATGTCAGGGGGCTTGCCTTCATGGCACTCCACTCTAAGGCTCCCAACTCATTTTTCCTGATTGCCTCCCCCACCCCCATAATTCTTCTTCACAGGAATTGGGAGTGGGGAAATGGTAGCTACTAGCAACCAGACCCAGTAGTGGGGGGCTTGTAGGGTGCCCCTGCTGATGCTGGGTCTGCGTTCAAGACGTGGCAGTGCGGCATCATGAGGAGGGTGAGAGACCCAGTGTTATACAGCATCAGCTGGGTGGCCTGGGCTCCAACCTCCACTCAGCCCAGGATCTTGTCAAGTGACCTGGGACCAGCCTCTGCTCCTCAGTCTATAGTCTACCTTGCAGGGTTGTTGTGAGGATACAGTGGGGAAAGGTCCATTTGTGCCACCTGTGGGGCTGTCCCCGCAGGGGGTGGGGGCTTCTAGCATCTTTGTAATCATTGCTTTGTAGTCAAGCGGCAGCTAAGAACACCTTGCAGGGTTGCTCTCGGGTGCAGACAGCCCCACCTCTGCCAAGGCGGAGCTTCCTTCCTCCAGTTCCAGCTTTACTTTCAGCCGCTCCTGTGGCTCTTCCTAAACATTCAGTTGCGTTGTCTGTTAGGCACCTGCTGTGCCCGGCAGGGGCCATTCCTCCCCCAAATCTGGATGGGCATGTCATTTGGGAGCCCAGGGAGGTGCCTTGGCTCAGGGGCCCATTTCCAAAATATTTCTTCCTCCAGCGTGAATTTAATGTGTGGAACTCCTTGCCACAGGGTGTGATGATGTCACGTGAAGGCCTAGATGCCTTCAAAAGGGGATTGGACAGATTGATGGAGGAAAATTCCAGCAAAGGAGATGGGCCAGGGGATGGGGGTGGGTAGAATGCAACCTCCCGGGTCTGGAAGTGGGCTAGCTCTGAATGCCAGCTGCAAGGGAGGGGCAGTCGGAGGGGCAGTCGATGCCAGTCTTTTGTTGTCCTGTGTGCTCCCTGAAGCAGCATCTGGTGGGCTGGACTAGGTGGGGCTTTGGGCCTGATCCAGCAAGGCTCTTCTGATGTTCTTATTCGGCAATCCGGAACCGCCAAGTACCAACCCCTGTGACGAAAGGGACAGTCAACCACGCAATGGAATTTGAGAAGTGCCAAACTGCACAGCTAATAATACGTAACTCTGCGGTTGAAAAAACCCCTTGCCGTGGCCAAAGATGGCACCGTGAAACGTGGGCATCCTTTTCAGCAGTTGCGAATGACTGCGGAGCCCAGAGGGCAAGCATCAGAGACGCTGCTCCCCAGAGAGTGCTGCCTCCCCTGAAATCTCTTGCCCACAGTCAGTAGCTCTCCGTGCTATTTTTGGGTCCCTGCCTGCTTAATTATAGGGAAAGATCTGTCAACGTCCAGAAGTGCTCCATCAGGACAGCTGCCTTCTGGAATCGCGAACAAAACCTCCCCGCTCTGCCAGAGCAAGCCTGCAGAGAAACAACCCCAGCCACACCATTGGTGGAGCTGCCGTGATGTCACAGAGGCTCAGTGGGCGTCGCTCGTGATGCAAATGTTCCTGTCCGTGCAGCTCAAGTGTGCAAGAGCTGAACTGTTTCTCGCAAGCAAAGCGCAGCATCTCGGTTCCTTTGCAGGCTCGCTGCTTCTTGAACCCCCAAGAAGTTGGGGGGTGAAGCAAGCCTAGCAAATCAGAGGAACAAGCAGATGCAGTGGGTTCTTTCCACACGCGGAGCTGCTGCCCATGGATTTGCTTATCTGCAGGAGCACCATTGCCACCCACCTCTTGGTGTTCGCGGTGTGTTCTTGGCTAGCTGCAGTCTCCGTGCCCTTCCTGGCCGTCCTGAAGCACAAGGAAGCCTTCAGGCACCCATAACTGGTGCAGAACCCTTTCAAATAGTTGTGGGTGCTTCAGAATGCCAACGGTCCACTTCGTGCCAGTCACAGGCGCCATTTTGAAGATCTCCACTGACTTGCTGAGGGCCGCCACTGCCAGGATCCCCAATACGAACTCTGCCCCGCATCTATTCAGGGGTCAGTCACTAGCTGTGACGACATCAGGGGCTCTTTCACGTTCACATAACACCAGAACCAGGGGACATTCACTAAAGTTGAGTGTTGGGAGAGTTAGAACAGACAAAAGAAAATATTTCTTCACTCAGCGAGTGGTTGGTCTGTGGAACTCCTTGCCACAGGATGTGGTGACGGCATCTGGCCTGGACGCCTTTAAAAGGGGATTGGACAAGTTTCTGGAGGAAAAATCCATTACGGGGTACAAGCCATGATGTGTATGCGCAACCTCCTGATTTTAGAAATGGGTTATGTCAGAATGCCAGATGCAAGGGAGGGCACCAGGATGAGGTCTCTTGTTATCTGGTGTGCTCCCTGGGGCATTGGGTGGGCCGCTGTGAAATACAGGAAGCTGGACCTCTGGCCTGATCCAGTGGGGCTGTTCTTATGTTCTTAACTACAATTCCCAGGAAGCCTTGCAGGTCTCATTATCTGGCGTGCTCCCTGGGGCATTTGGTGGGCTGCTGTGAGATACAGGAAGTTGGACTAGATGGGCCTCTGGCCTGATCCAGCGGGGCTGTTCTTATGTTCTTAACTACAATTCCCAGGAGGCCTTGCAGGTCTCTTGTTATCTGGTGTGCTCCCTGGGGCATTTGGTGGGCCGCTGTGAGATACAGGAAGCTGGACTAGGTGGGCCCATGGCCTGATCCAGTGGGGCTGTTCTGATGTTCTTATGTTCATGTGGCTGATCCACCAATGTCACCTGCTGCCCTTCAGCTCCCTACAGCTCCATGCCTGGAGGCCTCCGAAAGACACTTCTGCTTTTTGACCTCTAAGATGTTGTATTGGGGGGGGGGGGGTGTTAAAAATTTTTGTGCCTACAGGTGACAGATGCCTTAGCTAATGCTGTACACTGTTGGGCACTAAAATGGGGGGGGGAGCAATGGCTTTGTTGAAGCACATCAGGAAGAGATGAGAAACTGCAGGAACGCTTTAGCCGACCCCTGGGGGAAGTGCACTGGTGCAATTCCACCTCTCCACACATCCTCCTCGACACTCTCTTGCACTCGCTGCAGCCCCAGGGGTGGAAGGATGTGGGAGGCGGGCGGCAGTGGCAGGCCTTGAGCCGTGGGTGGTCCCGAGCCCCTCCCTCTCCTCCACCTCACCTTCTCCTTCTCCGAATGTTTGCTAACGTGACCCTTTATTAAACTCCAACGGCTCTGCATCGCTGCAGTTGCCACGGGGATGTGTGGTCGCTGTGGCAACCGTGACAACCTTATGTTCGTTAATTTTTAAGAAGGTTCGCCATCTTGCAAATGCAAGCGTTAACCGGCACTTTGGCCGGCCCACTAAAGGGGAAGCGCGCTGGGGGTCGTCAGGCACCCTCCCCAGCCCCACGGCCTGTGGTGGGAGGCCCAGTGATGCTCGCAGTCCACCTGACAGTGGCGTGGCCTTCTCGTTGCAAGTCAAAAGGCACAATCCTAATTAGGTCTACTTAGAAGTAAGTTCTACTTTGTACAGTGGGGCTTACTCTCAGGAAAGCGTGGTTAGGATTGCAGCCACACACTTTTTCCTAGGCCACAGGCAAGCCTGCATTGACCTGACTACTGAACCCAAACTTCAGCAAGATGTACTGCCTTCTCCTGGTTTAGGCCGCACACACCGCACGCCAATCCCAGTTGCATGGTGGCATAGCCGGGGGGGCGGAGTACTCAGCCTGCCAGGGAGGTGGGCGAGCAGCCCCTCCCTTCGGAGCCATTCCCGGCGGGCAGGGGGCAAAACAGAGCCGTACAGTCCGCTCACCCACCTCCCTGCCAGGCCGAGTGCTCTGCCCCCCCTCCAGCTACACCACCACAGTTGCACACTCGTTTTCACTATTGGGACACGAGTGAGACCTATAAAATTGTGCTGTGGAGGGGTATCGTGGATAGAAGGATGCTCTTTTCCCTCTTGCACAGCACCAGAACCAGGGGGCAGCCACTGAAATTGAGTGGTGGGGAAGTCAGAACGGGCAAAAGTACATCGTCGTTTCCCCAGCGTGTGACCAATCTGCGGAACTCCTTGCCTCCCCCTGGGCTAGGGAATCGGAGTGAGGCATCAGAGCTGACCTGGACGCCTCTTCCCTGAGTCAGTGGAACCGGTTCCCCTCCCAGGCCTTCAACAACACCCCATGCCTGACAGGTGACAGCTTCATTGACACCCTGGCTGAGTCAGGTGCCTCTTCCCTGCCTAGCTGGGCACAGCCATCTGGGCATAGCCATCTTCCTTGCACAATGCACTGTTGGTCTGTGGAACTCATGCCCACAAGGCGTGGCAACGGCCAGCAACTAGGATGGCTTTAAAGGGGGATGGGAGGGCCTTGGGGAGGATAAGAAGGGCTGTTAGCTGTGACGGCTGCAGATCTGGCTGCCACATGCCTCTGAACACCATTTGCAGGGAAGCAGCGATGGTGGGAGGAGGACTCCTGCTTGGGGGATTCTCAGAGGCCGAGGAAAGTGACTCAGGTATCTGCGGGTGCCTTTGCATGCACAGAGGAAGAAACTGCATTTTGGATGTTCATCTCCTGTGCTCCACCTTGTGTGGTTGCTTGAGTGGGGGAGCAGGACTGGTGCTGGGGCACAGCCCCCCCCCCCCAGAGGAGGAGGTGCTGAAGCTGGGAGAACAACACCCCTGCCTAGCCAGCTATCAGTGGAGGAAGGGTGCCGTTTGGAAGTGTCCCCTGGGCGGGCTGCAAATGCCCATGCTTGGCAAAATCACGGCCAGCTCACTTTCAGGTGTATCAAGATCCCTGGTGCTTTTTTCAGGAAAGGTGCAGCTCTTGTGAGAACAACACGCGTGTGTTTGAAATGGTGTGTTCACATGTCTGATACAGACTCGGCATGCAGGACCCCCGTATCCACACACTGCGCATCACTCAGGGTCCTTTCACTTTTCACTCAGAGCCCCCCTTCCCCCCCCCAAAAGGTGTGGACAGAGCTTCCCTTTCCCCTGCGCATGCAGCAACGTCCAGCCTCAGCGCCCGGCCCTTTGCTGTGTCCGTAGGGCTGGGCTGCCGGGCTCAAGTGCACAGTGTGCTCTGAATCAGCTCACGCCCCAATTGCAGCGGCAAAGCGAGAGGCTAGGAGGGAGCCAAAACTAGGCCAAGCTGGGTGGAGAAGCGGGGGGGGGGGGCCTAAGAATCCGCAGCGCAGGCTTGGGATGATCAAAGGAGGCTTCTCTGAGAACTCTCAGATCCGTGAAGGAGAAAGGAAGGGCAAGCAGGCCGCAGGAGGCGTGAGAGGCGGGCGAGAAGGCACTGAGCCTTCCCTAGAGGGTGGCACGAGCCCCAATGAGGCTCAAAATGGTGGTCACCTGTTTTGGGGAGAGAGCACACCCCCAGAACGTGGCCGGGGCCTGCCTTCTCCTCAGTGGGCAGCAAGGGAGCTGGGGAGCTGGGCAGGAGGGAAATCCGCTCTGCTGGCAGGGCCGGTCCATCCATGAGGCCAGCTGGGGCAGTCGTCTCAGGAAGCAGATTGGTGGGGAGCAGCCTCCTCTATCCACCCACTCACCCCCACTGCCTGGACTAGGAAAGAAGAGGGGGGCAGAGCAGAATTTAGCAGCCCTGCTGGGTCAAATCAAAAGTTCATCCAGGTGACATATCTGGATTCTGCCAAGATGGCCGAGCAGTTCTAATGAATAGCCTCAAGGCCCCAGGGACTGCGTGATGTGACCCTCCCTTCATCTGCCCCACTACCTGTCATGGATGGACATGGGGGGAAAAGAGCAAGACACTCACGGCACAATCCTTACCCACTTTCCAGCACAGATGTCAGAGCAATGCAACTCCAAGGTAAGGGAACAAACATTGCCTTACCTTGAGGGGGCCTCCGTGACTGCCCCCCAACTGCAGGATACAGCACATGCCCCACTGGCACAGCTATGCCAGTGCTGGGAAGTCGGTTAGGATTGCACCCTCGGACACTTATCTCCCCATATTGACACAAGCTTGCAAACTGCAGGAGCTCAGCTGCTTGCCGGGCAGTTGGCAGCTCCCTGATTTCTGCATACCCTCACTTAGGGCTTGAGGTCATATCTTTCCATCAAGTGGGTTTTCATTGGAGTCTCTGCAGGCCCCACCAGAAATTGGGTCCTGACCCACAGTTTGAGAAACACGGCTCTAAGGAGTTGCTAAAAGATTTTTTAAACTTCTTTTTAGCCCAGAAGGACAACATTCACAGAAGGACAACAGACCATTTCAGCCTTCTTTTAAAAAAAGTGAACAAGAGAATTAAAAACAGATCTATTTTAAACCATCAGCTCCTTTTCTCCCCTTCACACCCCAAACCTCCTGGCCTGTCTTCCTTGGAAATTTCCATGGCAACACCAGGAGAAAAAGCACACAAAACACAACCGCAACAACACACTGCAGACAGTTGGCAAAACATTTGATTCCCTCATTTTGGCTGTGCTTTTCCCATCTCCCATGGGGAGGGGGCTGCTGTCCTTGCTGCCAAGGGGGGAAAAGCAGCACAGGCAACACGTTTGTGCCAAGGCCGGGTGGCCAGAACTGTGCCCCGTGGTTGGCCATCTCTTGGTTTCATACACTGTCACCTGGATGTCCCAAAAGTACTGAGATACACTGCAGTCGGTCAGTGGTCTCAAGTCGTCTCCTGATCTGATGTGCACGACGGGGAGGCAGCCAACCTCTGACCAGGTCTGTCATCCAGCCCAAACGCTGCAGTTGCCAGCTTCTCTTCTGGAAAGGCTCCTGTGTCTTCAGGCAGGAGAGAAGCATTTTCAGCAGACAGGAGGATAAGCAGGGCCAGCCCAGGGCAGTAGCTGGGGGGGGGGTCTAGGTGAGGCTTGGCCCCCCCTGAGCCAGCAGTTTGCCCCCCCCCCAGCATTTTCTCCAAACCTGTCCTCTTTATCTAATCTGGCGTCAGTTGGGGGTGATTTGAAGCCCTTTTTGCCACATTCTCTGTGCACAGGAAGGTCTACCCAGCTGGTAGACCTGGGCTCCAAGTCGAGAGCCCAGGTCTACCTGCCTGGTTGACCTGGGCTCTGAAGGTGGTGCTCATGGCCCCTCCCAAACAGACACTGGATCCACCCTGGTTCTGAGAGGATTCAGCTCAGAAAGCTGGGAGGATTCAGCTCAACCAGGTAGATTCAATAATTCAAATATTCTGTACTTTGCTTTCTGTACTTTGCTTTCTAAAAGTCATGAATATTGTAAAAAAATAATGTTCCAATGGCTACTGTATTTGACTAGCATACCTTTCCTCTTGCTTTTAGGTAAAGTAAATAAATTTTATTTTAATACGTATCAATGCATCAGCAATGTGTCATCAACAAATGTTAGATAGGTGCTAGATAGGTACTAGATAGGTGTTAGGTAGGCACTAGATAGGCACTAGATAGGTGTTCGGTAGGTGGTATATAGGCGCTAGATAGGTGTTAGGTAGGTGTTAGGTAGGCACTATATAGGCGCTAGATAGGTGTTAGGTAGGTGCTATATAGGCGCTAGATAGGTGTTAGGTAGGCAGCATATAGGTGCTATATAGGCACTAGATAGGTGTTAGGTAGGTGCTATATAGGCGCTAGATAGGTGTTAGGTAGGCGGTACATAGGCGCTAGATAGGTGCTATATAGGCACTAGATAGCTGTTAGGTAGGCAGTATATAGGCACTAGATAGATGCTATATAGGCGCTAGATAGGTAGGTGCTATATAGGCGCTAGATAGGTGCTAGATAGGTAGGCACTAGATAGGCGCTAGATAGGTGTTAGGAAGGCGCTAGATAGGTGCTATATAGGCGTTAGATAGGTGCTAGATAGGCGCTAGATAGGTGTTAAGTAGGCACTATATAGGCACTAGATAGGTGTTAGGAAGGCGCTATATAGGCATTATATAGGTGCTATATAGTTGCTATATAGGCGCTGGATAGGTGCTAGATAGGCGCTAGATAGGTATTAGGCGCTAGATAGGTGTTAGGTAGGCACTAGATAGGTGTTAGGTGGGCGCTAGATAGGTGCTATATAGGCGCTAGATAGGTGTTAGGAAGGCGCTAGATAGGTGCTATATAGGTGTTAGGAAGGTGCTATATAGGTGCTATATAGGTGCTATATAGGCACTAGATAGGTGTTAAGTAGGCACTATATAGGTGCTATATAGGCACTAGATAGGTGTTAGGAAGGCACTATATAGGCGTTATATAGGTGCTATATAGTTGCTATATAGGAGCTGGATAGGTGCTAGATAGGCACTAGATAGGTGTTAGGTAGGCACTAGATAGGTGTTAGGTGGGCACTAGATAGGTGTTAGGTAGACGCTAGATAGGCATTATATAGATGCTAGATAGGCGCTAGATAGGTGCTATATAGGCGCTAGATAGGTGTTAGGTAGGCGCTATATAGGCACCATATAGGTGTTAGGTGCTATATAGGTGCTATATAGGTGTTAAATAGGCACTTTCAATACAAGTAAATAGTACCTGCATCCCAGTGATATGTTTTCCTTTTGCAGGGTTGCCAGCCTGTGTATGGCACTGGTGTGTGAATGAAAGGATCTGTTGCATGTGATTTCTATGTAGGCAAGACATGTTACATGGCATGCAGAGATGCATTTATTCTATGCCAATTATTGTCACATGGCTTTACAGCTAATGATGCATCTTTCAAAAAAAAACCACATTATTTTCTCTTCCTGAAATTTGGGGGAGTTTCAGGTCTTTGATGTTTCTCCAGACTTATCCTTTCATTTTGCCCACCAGCATAGATACCTGCCATCATTGCCCCCCTTGAAAATATAGTCGCCGTCGCCCCCACCTCTCGAATCCTGGCTACGGGCCTGGGCCAGCCCAGCCATGAGGCCAGCTGAGGCAGTCATCTCAGGAGCCACGCGCTTCCACCCACCCACTTGCCTGCGCTTGCTCCTCACTTCCCATTCCCTGGTTTTAAAAAGAACGTGGGGAGAGCCCCGCTGCATCTGGAGTTGGGGGGCAGGAGGAAAACAGGCTGCAGGATGGGGCCAGGCAAGCTGACTTCCCACACAAGAGTTCAGCATTAAGGGGAGGTGTGAACTGGGGGGGGCAGGGACATTGAGGTCCATCTGAGTGAGGTCACAGCAGCTACCAGGATGCTCCCGCAAGGGACCAATTGGTCACGGATGGACAATGGGCAGGAGCTGGTTGTGAAAGATGACTGGGGACAGGTGGTCCTTGTGGAAGTTTGGGGACGGGGGCATTGGAGAGGAGGGTTTCAAGGGTTGTTCCAGGTATTTGATAACATTCAGTAGAAGAAAACAGTCCTCGTGGGAAATCCTCATCCACCCCTCCTCCTTTCAACAACATGGATGGATAAAACTCATCCCAGCCCCAGCTTGGAGCCCCCTTTGCTAGGGGGCCTCCCCCTGCCCCTATATTCCTGGTTCTGCTCCATCCCAGATATGTCAGTTCATTCCAAAGACTTTAGGCTCAGACAGACCATCGTGATCCGTAATGAGAGCAGAAGAACCAGGCAGGCTAGGAAGTGGAGCTGCGTCGCTAAGGCAACCGGGGCGGCATCATCTCGCGCTAGCCTGGCACCAGTGTGCCAAGGTGCTTTTGCTCAGCGACACATGTGGGAAGGGGGGATGGTGGAAGGGCCAGTAGCCTGCAACACCGTGGGCAGGTGAGAAGCAGATCGTGGTCAGGGTTTCTCAACAGGTGACACCCCACCCATCCCAGGCATCGAAACGGGCAGAGGAAATGGCAAGCCAGTTGCCAGAGAGGAAGAGCAGGAATGATGAAGAATGCCCCAGCAAAGGAATCATTGAGGCTGCGGCCAGAGCCTTAGCAAGCTGTGGCCTATCCCTTGGACACCTTCACCCACTGGGCTCGGGGAGGTGGGACGTGCAAGTTGTGACATCTTGCTGTGCAGAGAACCTCATTGCAATGAACGCATGTACCGGATCGGGGCCCAGGCTCCTGCTGAATGAAGGCACAAGCGACCCTCTGGAGGGGGTGCTTCTCTGCATTCTTGGTGCTGAATATGGAGCGGAAGGCAAACCAAGACAGCGGACACATCCTTGCAGCCCTGGGACGGAGTTTTCTTCTCCTAGGCACCCTTCCCTCCCACACACACATCAGCACCTCCTTTGGCATGCCACATCCGTGCCCTTTTGACCTCCAGCATCAGTCCCGGCACCTCCTTCGCTGCCTGGAGTTGTGCGATCATCTCCGGGGAAAGGAGCCACCTTGTGGGAGAAACTTCCCCGCATCCCTTTAATGGCTCCAGCTTGAAAACTAAGAAAGAGACTCTCCTCTGCTGGCAAAGCCCTTCCTCTGCTGGGGTTTCGAGGCCACGGCCCATCGAAATAAAACATGCAGAAGCAGGAGATGCTGTGGAAAAGAGGCGGGCTGAGAAGGCTCCCCACCCTTAACTGAAGAACCCAAAAAGACGCAGAGCGCCCTTAGATCAGGCTCCAAAGGTCCCCTTAAGTCCTGCAGGGAACGGCATCGTCCCAGCACCAGCCCCACTGATGGAGTTAAGGAACTGACCTTCTGCTCTTCATTAAAGCTCAGAGCAGAAGCACACACAAAAGGTGCAACCAGTCAGCAGGCAGCCAGCCGTGTGTCTGGCCTCCTGTTTCCCCAGTGTGTGTGGCCCCAGGGTGGTGACGGTCACTTCAGCTCCGAGCTACTGAAGAGGCCACGGCCCACGTGAGATTTCTAGGGGCAAACAGGGCCACGCACTGCCTGCCCTGGTCCCAGAA
Organism: Tiliqua scincoides; assembly: GCF_035046505.1. Lineage (NCBI taxonomy): Eukaryota > Metazoa > Chordata > Lepidosauria > Squamata > Scincidae > Tiliqua > Tiliqua scincoides. The sequence goes on from NC_089835.1 coordinate 5,360,095, forward strand.
GTGCTGATGCTCTTTAACCCTGAGTGATGTTCCGCCTGGACCGTTTCACACCCGGGGAGCTGCCCCGATGGGGGAACGGAGGAGGCCAGTTTCGTTCGTCTTTATTGGAGGAAATTCTATGCATCCAGCCTGCCTCCCAGGCGGGAGGGCCACCATGTCCGGCCAGTGGGCCGGGGCACAAGGGGAGGCTGTGCACAGCCCACAGGTGGGTGCCCGCCCCGTGGAAGTCTGGGGGGGAGGGTCATTTGTGGTGGGACCACTCTTGGGGGAGGGGTGTGCACACCCTCCCCCCACCAGAAGAGCCACACTGACGACCCTGTCCCTGGTCCCCCAAGTGCAGGTGCTCTCAAGCCATAACCCTTTCAGTGCCAGCTGCTGCAGGTGTGCCCCACAGGAGCCTGGGGGAGGGTCATTGGTGGTTGGGGGGCTCCTGCGAGAGGGGGTGCCCCCCCACTGGCAGAGCCACCCACTGCCTGCCCTGATCCCAAACTGCAGCTGCAGAGACTGCCTGGCTGTGGTGCTGAATGGCAGCTGCAGAAGGGGAAGGCGGAGCAGGCGGGGACGAGGAAAAGTGGCTCACTCGGGTCTCCGTACAGCCCAGGAAACAAGATGGCGGCCTCCAGGGACGCGGCCGCGCGGGGCCAACATGGCGGCCTCCAGCGTCCCGGAGACAAGATGGCGCCTCCAGCCGGCGCGCAGGCCTTTTGCACTGCGCCGCTTGCACTGCGCAGCCCGGAAAGCCTCGCTGACCCAGAAGCCCTTGCGCGGGGGGCGTGGACGGGGCGGGGCTTCCCCGGGAGGGCCACGTGCCGGGATGCGGTTCGCGGAGCGGGAGCTGCGGCGGCGCGGCTGGAGGGCAGGTGGGCGCTGTGGGGAGACCTGGGGGCTGGCAAGGGGGGGAGGCAGGGGCAGCAGGCCCCCCAGTCCCTCCCCCCGGCGCTGGGAGGGAGAAGGCAGGGCCCCCCCAGGAGCCCCCCCACTACTGATGCCCCCAAAGTGTTAAGGCTGGAGGGCAGCCTCAGGACAGGCAGGGAGTGGCTCTGCCAGGGGGGCTCCCAGGAGCCCCCCAACCACAAATGACCCCCAGACTGCTGTGGGGCACACCTGCAGCCCCCAAAGGGTTAAGGCTGGAGAGCATCCTCTGCTTTGGGACCAGGGCAGGCAGTGGGTGGCTGGGGGGGCACCCCTCCCCCAAGAGTGGCCCCCACCACAGATGACCCTCCCCCAGACTCCTGTGGCACCCGAAGGGTTAAGGCTGGAGGGCAGCCTCAGGACAGGCAGGGAGTGGCTCTGCCAGGGGGGCTCCCAGGAGCCCCCCAACCACAAATGACCCCCAGACTGCTGTGGGGCACACCTGCAGCCCCCAAAGGGTTAAGGCTGGAGAGCATCCTCTGCTTTGGGACCAGGGCAGGCAGTGGGTGGCTGGGGGGGGCACCCCTCCCCCAAGAGTGGCCCCCACCACAGATGACCCTCCCCCAGACTCCTGTGGCACCCGAAGGGTTAAGGCTGGAGAGCATCAGCTGCAGGAACAGATTCTGCACCAGGGAAGTCAAGGCACAGGAACTGACCCTCACTCTCCTGCCGAGTGCGGGGCTTTCCTCAGTTCCCCTTTTGTGGTCCTCCCCCTTCTCTCCCCCCCCCCACTTTCAATACAGGGAAAGGCCTCGGCAAACGAGAGGACGGCATCGCAGAAGCCCTCAAGGTCAAAGTGAAGTGTGACACCGCCGGGGTGAGCCGGTCGCAGTGTTGAGGGGGTGGCCAGGCTTGAGTTTGGGGCACACGGATCTCGGAAGGAACTTGGGGGTGTGCGTGAGGGGAAGGGTTGGAATGCATTTTGAGGGGGCAGCAGACCCCTCAATCTGAGTGGGGCAGTGGTGCCTGCATTTTGCAAGCCCGCCTTGAGGACTAGCAGCTTGATTTAAAACCAGACTCTTGGAGTGTTGCAGCGAACGGTGCGTGGGAGTGTGCAGGTTTTTGCATAAACAAAATTCACAACCAGAAGAGTTGCTGTCTGAGTCTTAGTTTGTTTCTTGGTGGCCCTCAGGAGCAGCAGTGCTTGTCTGGGGTCTGCTAACTGCTGCCTCCTCCCTGTCAGGTGGGCCACAGCTCAGCTGAGGAACTCACGTTCCACTGGTGGGATCATGTCTACAATTCAGTTGCAACCAACATCAACGTGGAGGCTGGGCAGGTAAGCAGGGCATTCGGTTGGCCTGAGCTGCATGACGCAGGATAAGTCCATCCCAGGCGGCAAGCCACGATGGGTATGCACAACCTGGTTTTAGACTGGGCTGTCCGACATGCCAGATTCAGGGGAGAGGATGCAGGTCTCTTGCTGTCTTATGTGCTCCTGAGGCACCTGGTGGACTACTGTGAGATGCAGGAAGCTGGACGAGATGGGCCCTGGGCCTGATCCAGGAGTACTTTTGATGTTCTTAAAAATAATTCTGTCCCCCCACCCAGGATGGTGCCAAGGTGACAAAAATCTCTAAGCAGAGCAGAGCAATAACAAACAAGAAACCCCGCAAGGCTCACGAGAAGAACATGCTCTACGGCCGTTTTGTGAAGGTGACAGGATGCAAAGGATCAGACTTGTGGTGTTGAAGGGAGCTGGGAGTATTGGGGGGGGTCGTGACTCAGTAGCAGAACCCCTCTGTACAGCTCGATCACAGGCCTCTTTTCCCTCCTGTACTGCCACAGGCTGTGGGGGAAGCCTTTGCACCCTGGCTGATGCCAGCTCTCCTTCCAGGCAGCCACACTGACAGCGGGCACGGAAGAGCCCCTGATGCCGCCTCCCTCCTCAGACAGCAGCGACGAGGATGAGAAGCTGGACCTCTCCACTGCCAGGAGGTGGGGGGCGGCTGGGGGTGGGGGGAGGTCTGGCTAGGCTGCACCATGGAGGGCAGTTTGCCCAGGAAACTGACCTCATCCCTCCCCCCTCCCAGGCTGACCGATGAAGAGCTGGTCCAGGTTTGTGGTGGACGCACAGCGCATAAGTAAGTGTGGGGTTGTTGCCGTGTCCCGTTCTCTAGGGTGGCTCTAGTTTTGGTTGCAGAGACTGAACAATGCCAGGGCTGTGGGGTGGCAGGCCTGGCTTGCTACCCTGACCTACAGGCATTCCGTACTTGCCCCAAGAGCCATGGCATCCATGCCTGGCATCTCAGCCTTCTGCAGGGAACGAAAAGACCACACTCTGCAGCAGACTGGACTCTCTCTGCCCATAGCTTCTGCTGAAGAAGCAGAGATGGTCCTCGAGCCAGAGGTCTTGGCTGGTCCTCAAGCGTCTGGAGCCCAGGCTGTCAGAGTCACTTAACACTTTTCCTGCCTGTCTTTCTGTGCTCCCAGGGGTGCCCGACATGGCCTGAAGATGAGTGCCAAGTTGGCTCGGCTTGAGGCTCAGGAAAAGGCTTTCTTGGCGAGCCGCGTCCAGCCGACAGGGCAGGAGGTGACCCCCAGCAGCAGCTGCCAGGAGGAAAGGCGGAAGAAGGGCAGGAAGCAGAGGAAGAGACAGGAAAGGGAGCTGGAGGGCCTGGAAGACCAAGAGGAGGCGGAGGGACCGCGGAAGAAGAAGAAAAAGAAAAGGAAGCAGCGGCATGAGGATGGCGGTGGAGAGTGAACACAAGGAGCCCCTAGAGAAAAACTGAAAGGCCGGCTGGGGTGGGAGGTTGCAGAAGGCAAAGGATGGGAGGTTTGGACCTGGCTTTGCAGGAGCCCAAGTTTCTCCCCTCCCCCCACCTGTTGCGTTGACACCTGCTGCAGGAAAGAGCTCCTGCTGTTCTGCCTGGGGATAGGGGGCTTGGCAAGGGCTCTGTGGCCCCCCCTCTTGAGTGTCCTTTTTTCACCTGAAGGACACTTTTGCAAACATTTAAATAAACCAACATGAGCCAAAGCTTGGGGCTTGATTTCACTTGGTGGCTGCGCGTGCAAAGATTCCTGCAGGGTGTGCCCAGTGCAGCCTCCTGGGAAGGCAGCCCTGGTCTCCCACCATTGCCATTTGATGGTGTCTGCAGCAAGGCAAGAAGGGGGCCCTTCTCTGCTCTGTCTGCATCTCAAACATGCACCCTGAACAACTTTTGCACTGAGATTCTGGGAACTCAAGGCTGGATTTGGCCTGCCTGCATCTCAGCTCTATTTTTTATATATAAATTGAACAGCAAAAACAGAATCCTAGTTGGAGGAGGGGGCTGGGATGCAGGCTTTTTCTGTCCTCTGAGAACAACTGGTGGCAAGCAGACTGTCCTATACTCTCTCCCCAGGAGGAGAAGGGCCCCCCTCTCCCCCCTAAGTCAGCTGTTCAGTGAAATAAAGATCTTCAAACTTTTTCTGGCTTCTTGTTAGTTCTCATCATGAGAGAGTTAACTTTACTGGTTCAATATAGAAAAGGTGACCTGTGGCAACTATGATGGCACAGGCTGCTGCAGACTCCAAGATCTGCAGGCCTCATCTGGACCAGGAAGGAGGTGAGGAGAGATTGAAGGTGGGATGGAGAGGCCAGGACAGGAGGAGGAGGAGATGATAGAGGAGGAAGAGTGAAAAGAGCTGAGTGATTGGCTTTCATGGGATCTTGTTGGCATCCTTCAGTCTCAGAAGACTACGGTATTGCGCACTGAATGGTGGTTCTGGAACAGAGTGTCCTCTCCAGTGCGCGAAGCCTGGGTAAAGTAGGTATGGAGGATGGGCTGTTTCCCATGCAGCAAATCCCCCCTCTCCACGTCGCTGAAATGGTCCAGTGGAAAGGCAGAAGCCAATACGATTAAGAACATAAGAACAGCCCCGCTGGATCAGGCCATAGGCCCATCTAGTCCAGCTTCCTGTATCTCACAGCGGCCCACCAAATGCCCCAGGGAGCACACCAGATAGCAAGAGACCTCATCCTGGTGCCCTCCCTTGCATCTGGCATTCTGACATAACCCATTTCTAAAATCAGGAGGTTGCGCATACACATCATGGCTTGTACCCCGTAATGGATTTTTCCTCCAGAAACCTGTCCAATCCCCTTTTAAAGGCGTCTAGGCTAGATGCCAGCACCACATCCTGTGGCAAGGAGTTCCACAGACCGACCACATGCTGAAATAGTTTCTTTTGTCTGTCCTAACCCGCCCAACACTCAATTTTAGTGTTGGTTCCAGCGGCGTCGCAGGAGTTGCCAGAACTTGACTGTGTTCAGCCATGAACTGCCTCAGGGACTCCGGCTCCAGATTTTGCCTCGAGGTTGACTCCTGAAGCCTTTTCCATAACTGGATGTAGCTACAAGGCAGTGGAGGTTTGGGATCAGAGTTTTCCTTCTCTCAGATGAGCTGCCTTCCCAGGCTAATGAGTCCCTAACGAGGCTGAGTGATTGGCTTTCATGGGATAGCATTACAGCATTTATGGAGACCAAAAATGTGTTCTCAGTTGCAAGCTTCTGGGGCATCACCTGGTTATAAAACTTCCTGTAGTGATTCCTGACACAAAGTTACTGCAATTTATTTTATTTTTAAATTCCTCAAGTACAGAGCATTAAAAAAAGTGACAGATTCTTTCGAGGTCAGCACTGAGCTCTTAGAAGTCACCAAATCCACAGCTCAATTCCAAACAGCGGCTGATACAGAGAAATGCATGATTAAAAATAACTGCAAATGATAAATATTAAAAACCGAACATGAAATTCTTCATGCAAACATGATATCGTCTCCTGATCAAACAGGCGCTGGGTACCAGGTTCTGGTCATCCCAATCCAATCTACATACTTGAATTTCCCCAGAGATCAAGCGAGACCCCACCGTTCCTAATATTTTGCAATCTCTTCCAAGCAGTTAAGGTGCAAAATAGCTGAAGTGTCCCAAGTATCTTGGCTTTGATCTACAGTAAAGGCTGTTAAAAATGCCCTCTCAAGGCAGTACCAAGGCCTGAACTTCAGGTGAGGAAATAAACTGAAAGTCCTGTCTCCCGGCACCTGAGGGGTTGCCCTGACAACTTGGAGTTTTAGTTTGTGGAAAATGTACATGCAAAGAAAGACACAACACGTAAATATGCATATATTGGTAAAGAAGGGAGACGTACCCACTGCCGCTATTCAGGGAGGAAGCAGCAAAGTAGACCCTAACCCTAACCTGAACCAAAGAGGAGTTTGTCCAGGAAGGAACCAGCTCATTGAGTGTCTCTCCAGGCAGGTAGTTCCACTGGCCCAGAAACCAATTAGGACCAGCCCAAATCCGTTGCTTGGAAAACTCCCAATAGCTCAGGAAGCAAGAGGCATCAGAGTGAGGATTAAAGACCCTACGGGGAGGCACGCAATTTACACTTGTGGGTTACAGCCTTATTTGTGCGATGCAAATGAGGATCTGTGGGGCAGCAGAGGCCACCCCAAAAACAAACCACCCCTTCCCACTCACACACCTCCCTGGGCAATCTAGGCTCTGCCCTTTTAAAATTCTTTCCTGGGAGTGGGAAGTTTAGGAACTGGAGTGCAGGAGGAGAGAAGCTGCATTCTCAGAGCTTGTGCCTGGGCTGTACCACTTTAAACCACAGGTGAGGAGCCGACACGATCACATCCTCTTCTACATTTCTTTTAAAAACCCATTTTTCAAAACTAAAATGTCAGAAAGCTTGACCTCCCTCCCCCACAACATGCTCACTTTCTACCGTACACATTTTTAATTGGGGGGGGGGGAATGGAGGAGAATTCAGTCATCCAAGTCCCTTCCTCCCTATAGTATGAAGTGGTACAGTCCTGACACAAGTTGACCCACCTCAGCAAGAAAAAGAGGCGATCACACCTATGTCAGATTTCTGGATTTCTCCCTTGGGTCTCTAGTTACTTCTTGAAGAACTTCTTGTTGAGGAGGAAAATCAGAAGGTTGACATTGATCTTTGCCCTGTCAAACATCTTCATGACAGACACACCTTCGTATTGGAGCTGCAGGAGGTCCTGGGAGGAGAGAGAGAGAGAAGACATATCCTCCATCAATCTGTCCAAGCCCCCTTTCGAGGCATCTAGGCCTTCAGATGCCATCACATCCAATGCAAGGAGTTCCGCAGTTCAATTACATGCTGGGTGAAAAACCCTCAACAGCCCCAAGTTCTCCTGCTCTGTCTTACAGCTCAGCTCCGTCTTCCATTATTGCCCAGTATGTCTGAATGGACCTCTTTCACAGATCCCCCGTCCCAGATCACCCATCCCTCCACCCTTATCGCATCGCAGCTCATGGGTGCGTATATGAAATAACCACACATTCTTCCCCTTGTTCACCCCACTTCCACGGTCCCTCCACGTGATTTTTGGCTTGTAAGCTCCTTGCATCAGAGACCTATTCACTTTGAACACCACCATGCACACTGAAGAAGACGCTGCGCCTTCAACCACCCCACGAGGCCCGGCCAGCCCTTTTTACCTGGTAATGGAGCGGAAAGGTCTCCATGTCAATGCCTAGAAACTTGGCCTTCACCTGAAACCTGCCAGCCTCCCCGGAGGGGACGATCTCAAAGACCACATTCTTGAGCCTGGAAAGGGGAGGAGAAAGAGTTTTAAACATGACAAGGAGGGGGAAAAAAACACACGTCAGAACTCAGGACCTGGGATATGTCCCTGCAGCAGGGGACAGGCTGAAAACCAAGGGCCTGCCTGCTTCATAATAGAAACTGTCTGGGTGTGTTTATTCTCGACTTACTGGGTGGCCGGCAGGTCCTCGATTTCCAGCAAGACTCCCTTCTCGCAGAGGCGGGCCGCAGTGTAGTGCAGCATGGGCTGCTTCTTGCTGGGCCTGGAAAGAGTCACAGTTAAAACTTGGAGAATCTCTCTTCGTATCGAACGCACACACGCAGAGGACTGCGGAGTCCAGACTTGGCCACACACTTGCTTTTGACGGTCAGGCTGTCCAGGGAGCTCTGGATGTACTGGCTGTAGAAGTCCACCTGCTCCTCGCAGAACGTCCGCTTGGAGTGGAGGCCGAACAGGGTCTGGCGCAGCTGGGTCAGCTCCGTCCTGCGACGCTGTCGGTGTTGCCTCTGGTTCCGGATGTCCTGCGGGAAGGGAAGGAGACCGGCTCTGTTATTACATCACAGCCCCGAAGGGGCTCCTCAACTCATCTTCGGCTGCTGCTGGGATCCTCAAGCTTGCCTTGGAGTACCAGCCCCTCTGCTCCCCCCCCACACCTGCAGCTCCGAAGAGCGAGTGATGTGCACTCCCAGGGTCAGCTCCAACAAGCTGTCTGGCCCACCGCAAGGCGGGTGGTGGGTGGGTGACCTTGGGCCAATCACTCTCAACCTCACCTATCTCACAGGGTTGTGTAAGGGCAAAAAGGAGGGCAAGAACCACATGCACTGCCCTGAGCTCTTTACACGAAGGGCAGTGTAACAGCATGAAAAATCTCCTCCTCGCAGAAAGATTGCAGGCCTCCCCCCCCCCGCCCCAGCACACCTTGGCCATCTCATTGATGATGTCCTGGTACTGATTGGTGGAGTCTACTAGGCCCAGGCTCTCCAGGCGGCGCAGGTTCCGAATCACCTTCCTCTTCTTCTCCTCGACCGAGAGATGGCTGTTGCCAGATAGGGACCGGCGGGGCCGCAGCTTTTCCGGAGCCTGGGCGTTGCACACGGCCCTTTTCCTCATGAGGTGCTGGTGCAGGGCTTCCTAGAGGGAAGGAGATGGTTAATGTACAAGGCTAGCTCTCCCAGGAGACTAATCTGAGCTGCGCCCATTTGCAGGACTGCCCCCGAGATTTCCCAGCATCCAAGGCCTTGCGCAGACACAATCACCGTCCCTTCCCTGGTGGCTGCCTTCGTTACTCCTCCTCCTGCTTCCTAAATTTGAAGACAGGAAGTGTGGAGGAGATATCTAATTGTGGTTTACTCCCAGGTAAGCATACACAGAACTACAAACCAAGGTTGTAATCCTAAACTCACCAGAGAGTAAGTAACAACCCAGAAACAAGAAACAAGCCCCATTGAATTCAGAGTAAACATGAGCAGGACTTGCACTGCCAAGAAAGCAAAATATTCATTGAGGTTCATTTTCTTCTTCTATGAAGGCAAAAATAGACCAGAGTAGATGGGCGGGGGGGGGGGGAGTGTGTCTGTGCCTGAACTCTGTTTACAAGTCAGGATGCGCAGTGGACTTTGTTCACTTACGACAGCTCTCCGTGGTTAGCTGTTCTTCCACATAGCACTTGAAACGGCTCATCAGGTCAGCAGGCATCTGAATGTCAGATCCCACCGTGCCAATATTGCACCTGAACTCACTTTTCTTCCCCTTGAGTTTCTGCTGAAATAACTTGGCAGTGTCTGAATCTGGGCAGCAGCTACCTCTGCACCATTTCCAGGCTCTGCCTACAAGCTTCTGCAAAGGCGCCGCTGGGAAGGCTTCACCCACCTGACCCTCCGAGGCTTCTGTCCGCAGAATCTCCACGAGGGAATCCCCAGGCTGGGCCTGGAACACGTCCACCAGCATCTGTTTGGTGCTTGAAACAGACAAGAGGGCCCTTTCAGCAGGTGCAGAGCAAGGAGTTTCGCACTCCCTAACCAACGACTACGAGCCAGAGCAGATCTTCCACATCCAGGAGCAGTCTGTTGCTGAATCAGGGACTTCAGGGGACAGCCAGCCAGCAAGGGGGAACCCCAGCCTGCTCTGACTCAGAGCCCCCTGGGCGCACCGGCAGGGAGACGAAAGCCTTTGATGGATCACTGATCTGGGCCCTGCCAGCCAAGGAGTTACGATACCATTTTTGGTGTCAGTATTTGCAACAATGTCCTGCCAGCTGCCAGCCCGTTGGTGGGTGACGGGGCAGAAAGTGTCTGCACCTGACATCATTTCCGCACACCAATTTCTTCCACCACACCTCTGAAAGCAAGGAGGTGAGTCAGCCTGTCATCCTGCCAGTTTAGGGCACACCTGCTGGCGTCGCGCTGCAGCCACCCACCTGAGCAACAAGCTCCTGGCGTCCTTCCCCTCGACATCCGCCTCCACCGTGTCAAATTTGCAGCTCAAGGTGAGCGAGATCTCCATCCTGCCGAGCCGCAGCAGGCTCTGCTCTGGATTCCCATTGGCTCCGTTTCCCTCATTTTCACCTGGGGGGAAAACACAGAGATTTGCAGTCCTGAAACCAGTGCGAACAAGTAATAAAATGGCCCCCAGAGAAAGACTCGCCTTGTTTTGTCCAAGCGTCTTCCCGTACCTGCTGATAGTGGCAGGGAAAGGAGAGGATCTCGCCTCCCACCAGGTCACTGTCCCTGCAGGTCATCGGCTGCAAGTGGGGGAGAAAATCTCCCCATAAGGGTGCTATTTTGCCTGGTGCCACACCCCATGTTTTGGTTCAAGGATTCCGTTTGCAACAATGCTGCGGAGCGCTCAGGTGCAGGCAGGACCAGCAGGCTGAACACAGCAACAGAAGCAGAATCACAGAAGGCCAGTTTTGGAAGGGAACTTGGAGGTTATGCAGTCCAACCTCTGAGCTCAGGGCAGGCAACTACAGTGCACCTGACAGGTGGCCACTCAGCCTCTGCTCCAAGGGCCTCCACTGAGCGAGAGCCCAGCACTGCAGGGGGGCTGTTGCAATGCCAGGCAGCTCTTGCAGTTGGGTAAATACATATTTCCTTTTGTCCATTCCAACTCTCCTATTACTGGCTGCCCCCTGGTTCTGGTGTTGTACGAGAGGGAAAAGAACTTCCCTCTATCCGCTCTCTCCACCCCATGCATCATTTTATAGGCTCCCTTGACCTACTGAACGACTGGCTGTGGCTTCGCATGAGGGCTACAATCTTATGCATTGTATAGGGCAGGGGGCTTTTCATAGGGATTCCGCAGCCCCCCTGCTGATTTCCATGACTCCCCAGGGAACCACATCTCACAGTTTGGGAACCACTGTTCTAGGGTGACCTCTTCAAACCGATTGTTTGTAAAGCACATGGTCCTTACCTACTAGGGACTGGAGGGTGGGCAGCTCTCCAAGGTCTTCTAGAAGCTCATGCAAAGGGTCTCGAGGGTCGGGGGCCACGGAGACCCGGTGCTCCAACAGCAGCTGTGGAAGTTGCCAGAGACAGTGGGTTAGGGAAGGCCAGGCAGAGATGGGGCCAAAACATGTGGGCTGGACTGGGATGCAAAGAAGTATGGGGTCTTTCCAGGGAATCGTGTGGCTGGATAGATGACACAAGACTCATTTTCACATGCCAGTTTTAACTTTGCATAACACTGTGCTACAAAATTTGAACAATCGCATTTATCTGAATATTTTTATATTTCGTTATTAATTTTGGTGCGAGAATTTCAAAAATGCGGCTTATTTCTGGCAGAGCATCAAGAGTTTGGTCACAATTTATACTATTCTACACAGTCTACACAGTTGTAAAAGACAACATGCATTACATTGTAACAGGAGAGGGGGGTGTAGGATAACTAAAAAAAGTTTTGATGATGCAAAAAATGGAGATTACCCTTGGAATTAGCACCTCTGAATTGTATAAGAAACATTAAAAACGCAACACAAACAATTGCGTTATACAGTGCAATTTGTTTAGCAAGAGGGAGATAAGGACAGAAGACAACTGAGCTGGAAAACGTTTCATTCAGACTCCACAACTAGGAGCACAAACTTGATTTTACTTTTTCAATCCAGAGCAGACTCAGGGTCTCAGACCTTTCCTTTGGCAAAATTGCAAACAATGTACACCCAGCCCACTATTGTACACTTTGTGGGCTGGATGTACATTTTGCAGCAGACCCACCCACCCACACAGCCTTGTATAAAGCAAAAATATAATGCGTATGTGCAACCTCCTGATTTTAGAAATGGGCTATGTCAGAATGCCAGATGCAAGGGAGGGCACCAGGATGAGGTCTCTTGTTATCTGGTGTGCTCCCTGGGGCATTTGGTGGGCTGCTGTGAGATACAGGAAGCTGGACTAGATGGGCCTATGGCCTGATCCAGTGCGGCTGTTCTTATAGGTTTTTTTAAAAGCCTCGGAACAAACTTGTTATGCCCTCACCTTGTGTGTGTTAATCAGCTCCCCAGCAGTTATATATACCACGGGCTTGGCGATGGTCACCATCTCAGAATACTTGTCCACGTTAAACCTCTCTTCCGGTTCAGGTACAGAACAAGCTGCACTGATGAATTTCCTAGGAAACACAGAGGCAACCAACTGCTGAGTCAGGCATTTGCTCCACCTGTCTCCAGGGTGCCAGGACCAGCTGGCAGCAGCCCTCCAGGGTTTTAGGCAGGGAGGGGTCTTTTGCAGAGCCCTACCTGCCAGGAACAACCTGGGACCTTCCACATGCAAACCAGGTTAACCCCCCCCCTCCCATGTACAGAGAGAAGACAGTGGAAAGGGATGAAGCAACAAGCCTATCTAAGGCTACTCCAGCTAGGCCTGCTTTTTGGGAAGCTCAGCTCTTGGGGTGCCCCCCACTGAATACAGCCTTGCAAGGAACTTCTCAAGAACTAGCCAAAAGCCCAAATTTCCCAGATATTTGTGGCTTGATGGGGGCAGAGGGATTGCCTTCCCATGGCTAGCGGAGGTCCCCAAATAGCCACAGGTGATCTGGAATCTCAGTAAGTCACTGGGGCTCTAGGAACTCCCCAAGGTTTTTCCTGCAAAGGGTCCAGGCCTCATCAGAGCCACCCCTGGGAGTGATCTGAAAGGGAGGGAAAAGAGGTGTTGGTCAGGGATTTGCTGCGCATGTTTTCGTACAGCGAGAGCGCAGCCGTCACCACATCCTGTAGTAAGGACTGAACCACAGTCCGGTTACATGCTGGATAAATAAATATTTCTTTTGCCTTTTCTAACTCTCCTGTTCCTTCTTCTGCCTGTTCTAACAGCTACTCTCCACCCCCCTCCCAGGCCAGCAGTTCTCTTTGACGCCCACCTGAACTTCTGGTGTGCCTCCTCCAGATACTGGTTCACCACCCTCAGGTGGCCCTTCTCCCCTTCAAAGGGCTGGTTGGCAGCCGCGTGCTGCAGGATCTTGGCGATGGACCCCAGGTTGCGCCGGTGGTCTGGGTGGAGGGCAACTCCAGCCGTGAGGTCGATGACGTCAAAGCCGTCTGGGGCCACCACCGCCGGGTTCATGAAGCGATAGTAGAGAAGGTTGCCGACCACCTAGAACCGGGGACAGAACACGTTTACAGAACAGAACCTGAAGCTGCCCTGTGCCAGAGTCAGACCGTCGGTCCGCAGAGCACCGCATCACCTGCTCTGTCTAACAGCAGCAGCAGCAATTCAAGGTCTGGGGCCCAACGTCTCTTGGGGAGCCTGGGGACTTCTGAGTGCAAACCAGGTCCTCTCCCCTCCACCCAAACCTATGAGCTTTCCCTGTTTAAAAAAGGCTCTTTGCCGGTTTTGCAGCCACAGAACTAACAGGGTGGCTCTTCCAGGGTATCGCCTCCCCCTCCCCAACCAGCATCACCCATCCTTGCCCCAAACAGTGACCGACTTGCTCAGCAGCGTTGCCCGGGCTTCCACACTGGCTATGGGCTCAGAACAGCTCTAGCCACCCTCCCCAGCCACCACCAGAGCATTCCCTTCCCTTCCCTCCATCCCTGCCCTCCCTTTCTACTCCCCCCTGCATGTCCCTAAATTTCCTTTGAATTTCCGTCTGTCTAAAGACCAACAGGAAGCCCCTTCGTGTTCATGATTCTCCAAAGAAGGCTCGGATCCAAATCTGCCTCGAAATAACTCAGGCGAACACAGACAAAAAACCTGACAAAACAAACTAGGATTCCAGTTTCTGTGCCCCTAAACCGAACTGCTCCACGCTGAGTGACACACACCTTGTAGATCTCCTCCTTGGCAGCCTTCGGAAACTTCTCGGCCAGAGACCTCTTCAAGACTCTGGCAATGTACCGCATCCCGTAACTAGCAAGAGGGAGAGACAGTGAGCAAGCCACAAAGACAAAGTGCGTGGTGAAACGAAAAGGGTCTCTCCTTCAGGAACGAAGGACATCAGAAGAGCCCCACTGGATCAGGCCAAAGGCCCACCTACTCCAGATTCCTGCATCACACAGTGGCCCAACCAGATACCTCAGACAGCACCCAAGACCTCTTCATCCTTTCCCACTCCTTTGCACCCGGCATTCAGAGACAGCTACTTTTAAAACCAGAAGGTTGCATATACCCATCATGGCTTATAACCCGTGATGGCTGCGTCTTCCATCAATCTGTCCAACTCCCTTTTTAAGGCATTTAGGCCAGATGCCATCACCACATCCTGTGGCAAAGAGTTCCACAGGCAAGGAGGCAGGGCCGGCACAAGATCCTGGGGCGACTGCCCTCCCTTCGTGGGGGGCACGCCAGGGGTTGTGCACTCATACTTTCCCCCAAAAATGTACGTCCACCTCCAGTTGCAAGACTCTCAGAGAGGCTCACAAAATTAAACGAAGACAACAGTGACTATAAAAGACCCAGGGAAATATTAAAAAGTGGAGGATCTGCCAGGTGCTGAGAGGATGTCCCAGGCAGGCGAGCTTCCTTGGGGCAGTGGCGTACCTGAGACAGGCTCAAAAACACCACGTGGTACTGGGTGGCACTCGGTGTCTCTCTGTGGGAGACGGTGGCATTCCTGGCGCGCTCACTATAAGTGAAGCCGGCCAGCCTCTCTCCCAGCGACCGCACCAAGAATCATAAAACACCACTAAAAAGGTGGGAGGGAGGGGACAAAGAAAATAAAATGCATACGGGATCTGCTCCACTGAAGAGGTGATGGCCAAGAGGAACTTGTCTGCCATGGCCAGGAGGTGGCGGAGGGAGATGTCCAGGCGCCTCTGCACCTCTGGGTGACTGAGGGCTTGTTCAGGGCTGACGTCATACGGGAGGTTGCTGTGAAGAGAGAACCATGGAGCTGTGAACCCACATGCCCACACACTCTCCCCCCCCACAACACCAGGCCCCCCCCAAGAGAAAACAGAGCCAAGAGGTCCTGTTCTCCTCCCACCGAGTAAATATTTCTTTACCCAGACGTATCATTGAACTCTGGAACTCCTTGCCAGACGGTGTGGCAAGACGCTTTCAAAAGGGGATTGGACAGATTGAGGGGTGTAAAGTTCATCACTGGTTAAGAGCCAGAATGGGCATACGCGACCTCCTGGCCCTAGAGGTAGGCTGCAAGGGAGTGGCAACAAGGTGCAGGTCTCCTGTGGTCTGGTGTGCTTCCATGAGCACCTGGTGGACCACTGTGAGATGCAGGAAGCTGACTGGACGAGCCCTGGGCCTGATCTAGCACAGCTCTTCTTCTGTTCTAATGGTTTTATCTCCCCCTTCCCCTGTGCACATGTCGCAGGTTTAGGAGAAGTGGGGGCACCTCTCCAAGACTCCTAGATTTTTGTAAGTGAGTCATGCACAACGTTTAAACTGGAACACCAGCACTAGCAGCAACAGTTACCCTGCACATGCCCGATCTCGTCTGATCTGGGAAGCTAAGCAGGGTCAGGCCTGGTTAGTACTTGGATGGGAGACTGCCTGGGAATACCGGGTGCTGTAGGCTTATACCATGATCTGGGAAGCTAAGCAGGGTCAGGCCTGGTTAGTACTTGGATGGGAGACTGCCTGGGAATACCGGGTGCTGTAGGCTTATACCATGATCTCGGAAGCTAAGCAGGGTCAGGCCTGGTTAGAACTTGGATGGGAGACCGCCTGGGAATACCGGGTGCTGTAGGCTTATACCATGATCTGGGAAGCTAAGCAGGGTCAGGCCTGGTTAGTACTTGGATGGGAGACCGCCTGGGAGTACTGGGTGCTGTAGGCTTATACCATAGTCTTCTGAGACTGAAGGTTGCCAGCCAGCACTAGCAACTGAGAAGCCAGTTAGCATCTCCTCCTCCACCCCATTTTTCATTAAGTGGGTCTGGGGGGGAGAAAAAGTATCCTTGTTCATCCTGACCTTTTCTGCCCACTCTGAGACTCCATCTGGTTGATCCAGCCCTTGTAGATCTCCACGGGGTCCGTACGGATGCTGAGGGTCTTGTTCTGCAGAACCTCCTGGACAGGACCCCCCAAGATCTGGCGCAAGGCATTCTGCCCACGGGGGCTGCGGTAAAAGCTCACAACCAGGCGGATGACCATCGGATTTCCCGTCAGGATGTCCCGGATCTGGTCAACTTTGGACCTGCAAGGTGGGGGCACAGAAGGCTGGAGTTAGGGGGTCACAACTGCAGCCGAGTCCCAAAAGAAGAAAGACGGTGGTCTGGTCTGTGGGGCATGGAACCTGCATTCAGTGAACTGGGAGAAGAACCACGAGAGCCTGTTTGGCAGGTTTGGAAGTCACCAACTGTAAATGCACAACACATACCAATGTGCCTTATATATTAAGCACTCGCAGACTCACTCAATCTCCTCTTGCAGGGCGCTTCGAAACATCTGGAGGAGGAGGAAGGCCTCGCGGGCATTTGAGGCATAGTTGTAGAGAGCAAAGACCACGGACTCCATGAAGCGCGTGGACTTGTTCTGTGGCATCTGCATGATGAGCCTGGCCAGATACACCGGGTGGGTCTGGAAGGCAGCAGGCAAGGGGGGGAAGAGGGAGGGAGACACTGGTTTAGCCACAGGACTTTGCTTGGAGCGAAGGTCACTTGCCAAACAGTGACACAGCAGGGCACTCCCCGGGCAGTACCACAGTGGTCAGCGACTGAAAGGGTTAAGAGGCAATGTGGTTGCCCTCAATCCCACTACAAAGAGGAGGAGTGTTTGGTGGAGTTCTGGGGGGGGGCAAAGAGCCATTATTTACATCAAGCAGGAAGAGGGAGAGAGGGGCACACTTTGGGAACTTCTGTCTTAAGGACTAGAAACTTGGATGCTTTTAAACAAAAACTCGGATGCCACAGCTCTGTGGTTGTCAGGATGCTGAGCTCTGGGACCAGATCGGAAATGTGTTTGTGCACATAAAATCCGCTGTGGATTGTAGGGGGCACAGACAACGCGGGCCTCGGAACCAGGTGCTTCCAGGGGAATAGCCAGCCAGCCAAGCCTGGAACGCTTCACCAAATGCAGGACCCTCTTGCATGCAGAACAGCTGCCTCATCACTGAGGTCCTGCCCCCTCCCACAAGCAGCCTGCCCCCCCAGCAAGTCCCACCTGCAGCTGATAGAACAGGTGCTGATAAGCCTCGAGGGCCCTCCTCTTTTCCTTGCTGAGTGCCTTCAGGCCTTGCCGCCGGCCCAGGCCCATCAGGTCGGAGAGCTGCTCCTTGTTCTTCCTAGTCAGCCTCCTGCAGTGAGAGACCACCTCCTGCCGCAGCCGGGAGGGGGAAAGCGTCAGGGGCTGCTCCGACCATCACCTCCGCCCTGACCGCAAGCAGGCCTCCCCCCTCCTCACCTGCAGGGTGATTCTGTTCTTGACCAGCAGCCCAATCTTGATGTCCATAAGGTTGAGGTCAGCCTCCAGCTGCTGGTTGGAGCGGATCCCCTTGACCACGCTCTCCTGGAGGTCCAGCAGCTCCGCCTCCTCCCGGTAGTCCCGTTGACTCTGCTCGAGCAGGTGGGCAAAACGCCGGACGATGCGGAGCGGAGGGTTCTGGCTGTGCACTTAACAGGAGGGAGAGAAAAGCAGGTCTGTTTCAGAAGACCTGTGGAACTCCTTGCCTGGGAAAGGCAACTGAAGATCTAGATGCCTTTAAAAGGAGGTTGGACAGATGGACGAAATGTCTAGTGGGGTCCCATTTCACCCCATCCTCCTCTTTGGCCACCTTCGGAGCTCAGCCATCTTCTCTGGCATCGTTCCCTGACTAAGTCAGGAGCAACACTCTGTACATGCACGGTGGAACCCTTGCCTGCCTTGTGAAGATGGCTGCAACAACCATAGCGTGCCTGACCCACTTCCTCTATAACAGGGGTGGCCAAACCAGGTCTTGCGAGCCACGTGCGGCTCTTTAACAAGCAACGCAGAAATGTATTGGCTGAGCTCCTTTTTGCAACATGATGGATATAAAAAGGTGAACAAGAAATATTCAAGCTTCAGGGTTGTTTACTGGATACAAAGCAAGAGTCCCACTGGATTAAAACAAGCGTGACGTTCATGGAAAGTTAATGCACTTAAGGATTTAAATGCTTCTTAAATATTGCAGCTCTCAAACAGGTGAAGCTCACTGTACGCAGCTCTTGCGTTAAGCAAGTTTGGCCACCCTGCTTTTTAGGGATTTTAACCAGCTGCTGATGTCTCTCCCCGCCCCCCCCCAGCCACACAGCCCTGGACCACCAGCAAGCCCACCAACCCCTTGTGGAGATCCCAGAGAGCGGGGACTTACTCAGCATCCTGTAATCCCCTCGGGTCTTATTCGCTCGTACAAACGCCTGGATTTTAATGACAGCATCAACCTGCCAAGACATGCGAAGAAAAAGAACAGAGGGGAAGCGATTGGGAGGGCAGGAAACACTCAGAGACACCTCAGGGCCAGGTGGCAAAGGTGATCGGGACATGGGTGTGCAGAATATGGTCTTGTATCTCTCACACAATGCCAGAACTGGGGTACACCCAGTAAAATTGAGTTTCAGGAAAGTCAGAACAGACCAAAGGAAATATTTCTTCACTCAGCATGTAGTTAATCTGTGGAACTCCTTGCCACAGGATGTGGTGGTGGTACCTGAAGACCTAGATGCCTTAAAAGGGGGACTGGACAGACTGATGGATCAAAAGTCCACCATAGGTTACAAGCCACAATGGATATGTGCAACCTCTGCCTCTGACTGCCAGGTGCAAGGGAGGGCACCAGGATGCAGGTATCTCGTGGTCTTGTGTGCTCCCCGAGGCATCTGGTGGGCCGCTGTGAGATGCAGGAAGCTGGACTAGGTGGGCCGTTGGCCTGATCCAGCGGGGCTCTTCTGATGGAGCTCAGGCGGAGCTCACAGTTCAGATACTGCATGCGACGGAGGGAAGGGAGTGGGGGAGGCATTGAGGGCCCGCTTGTCAGAGATAGCTGGTGGGCCACTGCGGGAAGCTGAACTAAGTGCCGCTCCCGTTGGGCCAGGTCCAGTAGGGGAGCTCTAGAAGTCTCTTTCAGTCAGTGGAGAAAACCTCACGTTCTTCCTGAAGAAATGCAGCCTCTTGAGATACTGCCGTCGGGCGCTCCACATCCGCAGCCAGGCCTGGATCTGGAACAGAGGGTGGCACGCAGGCACGACAAGGTCACCATCTGCTGCAGCTCCGGGGGGGGGGGAGTGGAAAAGCTGCCCCCTCCTCACAGCACTGCACATGCTACCTTGATCACGGCATCCGTGTTCTCCCGGAAGTACTGCAGCCTCTCCAGGTAGCGTCTCCGCTGTTGGTGTCGGCGCCAACAAGCCTGCGAGGAGAGAGCAGGGGCGCTGGGGTGGGAGGGCAGCTCAAGCGGCCTTCTGTACTGCAGCCACCATGGGCCAAGTCTGGCTATTGGCCCAGCACCGTCTGCCCAACTGGCAGTGGGTCTCTAGGGCCTCAAGTAAGGGTTCTCCTGGCCCAAAAACCTGAGATGCTTTCCATGCCAGGGGGTTCTCCTGCAAGGTTAGTGCTCACATAAGAGAGGAGGGTTGAGGCTTTCATAATCAGGGTCACTTGGTGAGTTTGGGGAAAGGCAAGATTTGAACCGGGAACGTGGCAGCTCAGGAAAGGCAATTTGGGGAGCTGGAGGAAACAGGCGCCTACCTGTATCTTAACAGCAGCTGGAATTTGCTCCAAGAAAAAGCGCCGGCGGGCAGCAAACTTCTGCCGGAAGAGGAAACCCCGCATGTGGGCTTGCAGCTGGACAACCAGCTGGAGGCTGGAGTCCCACAGGCGTGCCCGGTCGTGGGCGGCCGTCACCTGGGCCACCGCAGACTGCAAGTAAAGGAGAAGCGGTCAGGGCCCAGAGCGGGAGGAAATGGTTCTTGCTCAGAACTGCGGTGCGGCTGGGAGAGCTGCTCTCCCCTGAAAGCGCCAAGTGGCCCGAGGGCAAGATGGGCGGCAAAGAGGCCTGCCCACACTGAAGGGTGGAGCAGTCGCAGTCCCTTCTGCGCCCCTTCTGCGCGTGTGCTGAACACATGGAGAGGAAGAAGCAAACGGAGCTCAAGAGTCCAGCTTGCAAGTGCAGTCGGGGTCTCAGTCGCTCACATCCCAGGACTAAGCAAGTCATCAAGTATGGGGGGTGGGGACTCAGGCAATCAGGGGAGCGCTGACAGCCAGGTTGGTGCAGTGGTTCTGCAGTTAGACTTAGACCTGGAAGGTCCAGGTTCAAATCCCTGCTCGGCCATGAAGCTTCCTGGGTGACCGCAGGCCAGGTGCGCTCTCTCAAGCCTCGCCTACTTGCACGGAACAGAACTCATCTGGCCCCCTGAGCTCTTTGGAGCAAGAGCAGCGTAGAAACGTGAAAAAATAAGGTGCTGTACTGTTGGAAGCTGCTGAGCCGGCCAAGGAAAAAATGGGGGGCTTGAAAGTCACCCCCACATCTTGGATGAAGGAAATGAAGGGTCCATGTGATGAATCCCCATTTTTTTGGCCTATTTTTCCCTGTGTTTTTGGACACTTTTCACCTACTAGAAGCCTAGAATCCTGCTCTAACCTTTCTGGATGCCTGGCGGAACACTGACAAAGGGTACTGCTGAATTTTGTCTGCATGGGTAAAAGACAGCCAAAAACCACAAGTTCTTCCACCCGCCACTTTG
>NC_089835.1:5385665-5490665 GCF_035046505.1 Tiliqua scincoides
TGGGTCAAGAAATATATCAAGTTGCAAGATGCAGGGCTAGAGAGAGCCAGGAGCAAGCAGAAGGCACCAGAGGGGTTCAGCAGATGGAGAAGACCAGCAGAAAGACAGAACGGTCTGGGCCTTTAGAGAAGCCCGGGGCCAACACCCCCCTTCCCTTCACCTGGTGCTGCTGCAAGAGGGCAGAAAGCTCCTGTTGGTACAGCTCTGCAGCAAAGTGGAAGACTTCTGGCAGCTGAGCGTCAGGGTCCATTAGGGCCTGTACTGTCTCTTCCGCAACCCCTCTCAGGAGGGCGGCATGGATGCGGCGGACGGCCTGCAGCACTGCAGACAAGGCGGGGGAGAGTCAGAGGGTGGGAATCAGCATCACACCCGTGCAGTGGAGAAACTGTGTCTCTCTTAGGCTTTGTGCTCGCCAACAGTCGAAGAGGCAGGCCTAGAGCGGTAGAGCCACCTGCCCCCCCCCCACTTTGCACGAAGAAAGCCTCTTCCCACAGGTATGTCCATGGCAGCATCTCCAGGCAGAGATGGGAAAGACCCTTCTCCCAACCCCAGTAAGGGGTTCTGGTCCAGCAGTTCCCAAACCCTGTGGGTCCAGGGCCCACAAATCTTTGGTAGGTCATGAAACCGACAGGGCAGATGAGGCTCTAAGCGTCAAGGGTTAAGAAACCTGCTACTTGGGGACAGAGAGAGAAAACAAGGACAACCCAAGAAGGAAGCTCTGGACACAGCCTGGGTGTCCAGGCTCCACGTGCCGCCCGCCAGGGACTCCCCACTCACTGGCATACTCCTGATCGGCTCTCTCGTTGGCCACAGAAATCCCCGCTTGGAGTTCTTCTCGATCAAGCAAGTCCAGATAGCCCACCTCCTGCAAGCCCAAAAGAGAGGGCTACAGAATTAAAACGCAGCAGGGGCACCACACTGCTTAGGCCACGACTGAGCCCCTTCCGTTAGTGCAAGAACAGGCGCAAGACAAGGGCCAATGACCTCCCCCGTCCCTTTTCCGCACAGACTCACCAGGGCTTTCTGCTCCCGGTCAGCGCTGAGTTGTTCCCAGTACCAGCCTGTGTTCTTTCGCCTCAAGTTCCTCAGGGCCAGAACTGGGTCCTGCAGGGCGACGTACACGGCCTCGGGGTCCTGCCTCTCAAGGAACTCATCCACTGTCTGCAGCGCAGCCTTAACTGTGAAGAAGGAGGTCAGGTGGCTTGTCACTCTCCCAAGTAGGACTCTCTTCTGTCCCATCCTTGGGCTCCAGGGCTGTGGCTCCTCGACTGAGCCGTTCCTGCTTTCCATACAGAAGTGGGCCGCTGTGAGATACAGGAAGCTGGACCAGATGGGCCTATGGCCTGATCCAGTGGGGCTGTTCTTATGTTCTTATGGGGAGAGAACAAGACCTGTCCCCTAACAGCCCCCAAGGGCCACTGTTTATCACTGTTGCTGCCCCAAGACCAACAGACCAGGCCAGGATAGGGCAGCTTCCTAGCTCCACACGAACACCTCCAGACAAGTTCCAACAGCGCTGGGGCTCAATTCAGAGACCACGTTTCGGAAGAAATTTAAGACTGGCCTGACATCTGCCCTAACAGACCTCAGCCTGAGGAGCAAGACACCATGGTATGAGACTGGCTTCGCACAGGGGGACCCCCTGCCACGAAATGGAGTCAGGGTTAGTATGTCTGAATGGTGAAACGAGTGTGACAGTCGGAGATTCACCTCCGTAGGCTGTTGCACCAGGGAAGGGGTAGATGGGACCCACAGGCAGACGGAGAACTCCCCCGCCACGGAGGGCCTGCGGGGAACTCAAGCCACAATTTGGCTTCCAAGCCGCGAATAGAACAAGGTGCAAATAGAGCCCGTGGCTTTCCTAGACCTGGAGACAGTTGCGACGGTGGCTGCAGAGGACGGCCGCCACTTACCATTCACCTGGTTGATGCAGCGCTGGAGCTCAGCCTGGGTCAGGCACCGGTCGTAAATGTCGCCTCCGCCAGGGACTTCTTGCAGGCACTGGGAGGGAGCAGGAGCAGAGCATCAACCTCAAAAATCAACCGCACTGGAAGAATTCCCGTTTGCAGGTGCTGCGTTCCCGGTTATACTACTACAAGTTGAGCACCCCTTATCCAGACTGCTCGGGATGGGAAGGTGCCTGGATTTCAGAGTAACTGCACAAGTACAGTGAGGAAGGCCTCCCCTGCTCTTGTCAGCGTTGTGTCCGCGGGCCTCTTGGACATTTCTCAACCGTGTCTCTACGGGGACACACCAAAGCGGAGGGCAGAATCAATCAATGCTTCCCTCCCCACCCCACGCGCCTCTGCTCACCTGGGTCTTGCCGCTTGAGGCTTTCTCCATCTTGGCCTGACTCAGCACCACCTGGTAGTCAGCAGCCAGATGGTCGAGGAGGCCGGCCAGCCTGGCACTGGGGTTGAGTAGGGCTGCAGCAGTTCTCTCCACAATCCCTACCTCCACAGCTTCATTGATGGCGAGCACAGCAGCGTGGACTGCAAGGCGGGAGTAAAAGAAGGGCCATCGGCCTGACTGTAGATGAGGCACGTCCACCAGGACTCTGCCAAGGTCTCCTCCAACCCAGCAGCCCGTCTCCACCATAAGGCCACTAGACGCTTGCCGGCTTCCCAAAAGTAAGGCAGCACCCTGTTGATTTTTATCGCTCAGTACTTGCTTGCAGAGGTAAAATGCCCCTGATCGTGGAGGCTCTGTGAACAGCCACTGAAAGAACCCCACCCCCCACCTACCTGCTGCCTCGTCCACCGAGATCTCATTGGCCAAGATCCCCCCAATTTTGCTGAAGGAGGGTAGCTGCAGGCCGTACTTCTCCAGCTCACACTTCATGTGGTCAATCTCCTCATCTGGAGCCAGACAAGGACAAAGAGGGGGGCTCAGTCTGTGGCTTGGCGCCACTGCTCATTTGCACTCAGAGGAACAGAGGGAACCAAGCTGGCTCCTTTGCCCACAAACTCAGTCCATGCTGACTAGGGAAGAGATTACAGTGGGACATCAGGAAGAAATTCTTGACGGTCGGGGGGGGGGGGGGGGGGAGGTCTGGCAGTGGAACAGATTTGCCAAGGGAGAGACTAGATGACCTTGTGGGTGCACACACAAGGAAGGAACCGTGTACACCACCCTGAGCTCCTTGGAGAAAGGGCGGGATAAATGTGTGAATGATAAATAAAATAAAATAAATGCCCCTTGCAGAAGACACCTGCCTCTCCACTCGAGGCAAAGCTCCTTGTTTCTAGGTGGTGCTGCCTAAATAAGAGCAACCAGCCTGGCCAATCATCAGGGTCAACCCTGGAGCCAACCTCAGCCTCTTCAGGTGCACTCTTACCTGTGAAGTTGACTTTCCCATACAGGTCCTGGATTGGGGGAGCCAGGCCAAGCCTGAACAGGTATAAGCTGAGAAAGGAAGGGACAATACTGACTTGCTTCCCTCTCCCTCATTTAGGTCTTCCACAAGAGCAGTTATTCCAGCAGCTGCTCACCTGGGGCGAACCACAACCCATCTCCAGGCCCAGGTTACCCTTTAGGTCCAAGGCAAAAAAAAAGAGCCTGTTTTTGTCAACACCCCACACTGCATCAGTGCTTTATGTGCAGACAGCGCTCCACGCACCTCAGAGCATGAATGCAATAGACCACCCGAGGCATGTTCTTCTTATCATAGATGTCTGTTGTCTCTGGGTGGAAGATCTGTTGAGGAGGAACCAGAAAGAGGGTTGAAGTGCCCATATCCAGGACTTTGGGTGGGGTAGAACTGAGCTTTACAGGTTATTTTAGATATTTTCACCCCAACTTTCCCCTACCAAACAGAGAGGCATCCAAGACATAATTTAAAACTGGAAGGTTAATGAATGTAACAGGGCTTTGGGTATTGGTGGAAATCTCTCCTGGACTGAGACCTGGTTGAAGACCAGGAAACAGAGAGTGGGTGTCAATGGGCAATTTTCACAATGGAGAGAGGTGAAAAGCGGTGCGCCCCAAGGATCTGTCCTGGGACCGGTGCTTTTCAACCTCTTCATAAATGACCTGGAGACAGGGGTGAGCAGTGAAGTGGCTAAGTTTGCAGACGACACCAAACTTTTCTGAGTGGTGAAGACCAGAAGTGATTGTGAGGAGCTCCAGAAGGATCTCTCCAGACTGGCAGAATGGGCAGCATAATGGCAGATGCGCTTCAATGTCAGTAAGTGTAAAGTCATGCACATCGGGGCAAAAAAATCAAAATTTCACATATAGGCTGATGGGTTCTGAGTTGTTGTGACAGATCAGGAGAGAGATCTTGGGGTGGTGGTGGACAGGTCGATGAAAGTGTCGACCCAATGTGCGGTGGCAGTAAAGAAGGCCAATTCTATGCTTGGGATCATTAGAAATGGTATTGAGAACAAAACGGCTAATATTATAATGCCGTTGCACAAATCTATGGTAAGGCCACACCTGGAGTATTGTGTCCAGTTCTGGTCACCGCATCTCAAAAAAGACATAGTGGAAATGGAAAAGGTGCAAAAGAGAGCGACTGAGATGATGACGGGGCTGGGGCACCTTCCTTATGAGGAAAGGCTACAGCGTTTGGGCCTCTTCAGCCTAGAAAAGAGACACCTGAGGGGGGACATGATTGAGACATACAAAATTATGCAGGGGATGGACAGAGTGGATAGGGAGATGCTCTTTACACTCTCACATAATACCAGAACCAGGGGACATCCACTAAAATTGAGTGTTGGGCAGGTTAGGACAGACAAAAGGAAATACTTCTTTACTCAGCGTGTGGTTGGTCTGTGGAACTCCTTGCCGCAGGATGTGGTGCTGGCGTCTAGCCTAGACGCCTTTAAAAGGGGATTGGACAAGTTTCTGGAGGAAAAATCCATTATGGGGTACAAGCCATGATGTGTATGCGCAACCTCCTGATTTTAGAAATGGACTATGCCAGAAGGCCAGATGCAAGGGAGGGCACCAGGATGAGGTCACTTGTTGTCTGGTGTGCTCCCTGGGGCATTTGGTGGGCCGCTGTGAGATACAGGAAGCTGGACTAGATGGGCCTCTGGCCTGATCCAGTGGGGCTGTTCTTATGTTCTGAACTACAATTCCCAGGAAGCCTTGCAGGTCTTCTTGTTATCTGGTGTGCTCCCTGGGGCATTTGGTGGGCCGCTGTGAGATATAGGAAGCTGGACTAGATGGGCCTATGTCCTGATCCAGCGGGGCTGTTCTTATGTTCTTATGAAGGGGAGCCCCCCGTCTCCTGCGGGGGTGGGGAACAGGATCATTACCGTAGGTAGCCCAACATGGCTCATCGCGGACCGCCAGCGGTTAATGTTGTCTGTGTGCCGGAAGCAGAGCCCACATGCCTTCCAGGAGAGAAAGGAATGACCAGCCAATTAGGGCATTCCAAGGCTGGAAATGGTGCCAGACAGGCAGTCCACCACCCGGTCATAAGCCCCCCTCTGGCAGCAGCAACAGTGTGCCCAGCCAACCAGCTCCACCCCACCTCTCCAGGCCTCTGCCCCCAACCCAACCACAAGACACTTGCCTGGAACTGGGCCTGATCCAGGTCGTAGATCTTCCTCAAGGGAACAACATCTGGAGCAAAGAAGTGTCCCAGCTTGGCCAGGAGGACACCGTTCCGCAGGCTCTCCTCCAGCTCGGTCGGGGAGGCCAGGTCCTCCTGCAGGCAGGCCTCCATCCAACTGCCACCAGCACGCAAACAGAAAAGAGGCCTGTGATTTTTGTCCTCCCTGCCCCAAGGGCGGCCAAATGTTTGGAAGGATCCCTGCTCCTCTGCCCTTAAGAGCCTTCAGGCAGTGAGCTCTCCCCAAGCTCAGCTCTGGATGGACCAACCCCCTTTTGAGGGCATTTAGGCCTTCAGATGCCATCACCACATCCTACTTCCACAGTAGCAAGGACGTCCACAGATTAATTACGTACACACTGGCCCCCAAACCTCCTGCCCCTCTGTTTCACTGAATGACCCAGCCCGGCTCTAGACTTGGCGCTTCTGTCTCCAAAAGATGTCCTGGCCCTCTGACAATTTGGGCTGCCCCCCCCGCTTCTTTTCCAGCTCTCTAATCTCCTTCTTGTGGTGCCGTGACCAAAACGGGACACAAACCACTCCAAATGGAACTGCACCAGACCCTTGAATCAGGGCAATGTATAACATGAGCCTCTTCTTCTCCATCCCTTTCCCAGTGACCCCAGCACGGTGCCAGCCTCCTACACTGGGCTGAGATTTGCATCACACAAAAGGACCCTTGCGCTCTCACCGCTTTGCTTCCTCCAGGCGGCAGAGGTACTGGTAGGCAATGTTCTGGCGTCTTCTCTCATCCATCTCGTCTGCCGTCAGGCGCTCATCTGGAAGAGAACCAGGAAGGTTTTGCTGTTAGGGGTCGGACTCAGACCTGGAAGATCCAGGTTCAAATTCCTGCTCAGCCGTGAAGCTTCCAGGCTGACCTTGGGCCAGCCACTCTCTTTCAGGGACTTTCAGTGACCCCACCTCACAGGGTTCTTGTGAGGACACAAGAAGGGGAGCTCTTGGAGGAAGGACAGTATGTGAAAAAATAGCAAACACACACATAGGCCAAACCCACACTGTTTAGACCGGGAGCAAAAGGCTTCATCACAGCCCTAGGTATCTGGGGCCACACAGGCTGTCCACCTTGCACCACTGGTCCTCTCTGAGTGCAGAGTAGTGCCACTCACTTCCTTAACACCCCTGTGGAGAAAATTCACCACAAACCACAAGCTTTAACTCAGTGCCAGGCTGTGGCCCAAACACACATTCACTAGGTTGCATTTTAAAAGTCTCTCTCCTCTGCTTTTCATAGCTGAAGAGTGGCTTGCAATTAAAACAATAATAGGCTGCAATCCTATCTACACATACCAACAGAAAGCCCCACTGACTACAATGGGGCTTACTTCTGAGTAGACATGCATAGGATTGGGCTCTTAGCAACATTTTAAAAAACGATGCTTTCAAAAAAAACAAGGGTCAAGAGTCATCAATCTATATGCCAGTTTTAACAGATGCAACTCAAGAAGGCAATGGAAGCAGTGCTGGGGGGAAGCAAGGCATCTCTCCTGAGGCAGGGAGTTCCACATACACGTATCATACTTTTATATACATATAAACAGAGCAATTGCATTAGAATCTTGTCACTCAGTTATTCTGCTGAAAGGATATTGTTAACAAACCATTATGCTGGGCTCACCTGCTCTTTAATAAAATCACCAAAATGGTATTCACCACTTTGGAAGTTGAAATGGAAAAATTAGAATTGTAAACAGGGAATGGAGATATACATGAGCCTAGACCAGGGGCCTACAAACCCTGGCCCGAGCATGCCTCTGTCGGGCCTGCGGCCAGCAGCTGATCCCCTGAGAGTCTCTGGTCCAGTTGACCAAACACAACTGGAGTTGTGCTTGTGGGATGGGGAAATGGGGGTCCATTTATCTGTGTGCTTTGGGCTGTGTTTGTATTTGGAGAAATCCTGGACATTTGAGCCCATTCATTCATTCATTACATCATCTAAGTTCCATCTGGAATGTACTTATTTAAATTTTATATTTCATTTTTGTTTTTCCAGCCCTCGGCACTGTGCCAGATATTTGATGCGGCTCTTGGCCAAAGAGTTTAGAGATCCCTGGCCTAGACTCTTTCTGCCACTCTTGAGCTTAATGGACCCCCTTGAGCTTAATGGACCTCTTGAGCTTAATAGTCGGGGGAATATGCAGGACCCCCAATTCAGAGCAGGGGGGCAGAAAAATAACACTGTGTAACACCAAAGTTGTTTACGTGGAGTGAGAAAGGAGGGACAGAAACGACCGAGAAGAAAAATAAAGCCAGAGCGCAGGCTCTGCCAAGAGGCTGCCTGGAAGACAGTCCAGCCCTTGACTCCAGCGGGTGACTCACGCACACCCAACGGCTATGGCAAGGAGAAGCTCCCTGGCTCCAAACTTTCCTTGTCTGTCCAACTCACGTATTCGGAGCTGCTCACACTCCCCCCACATCTATCCCTCTTCATTTGGGGGGGGCACTTTAGTTCCACTGGCCTTTCTCTCCCCAAGGGGGGCTCAACCCAGAACGCAGGGCTGCCCCCCACTCATGTGCTGCACCAACTGCCTTGGAATGCTGCAGTTTGGGTTAGTTT
The DNA here is from genome assembly GCF_035046505.1 of Tiliqua scincoides. Lineage (NCBI taxonomy): Eukaryota > Metazoa > Chordata > Lepidosauria > Squamata > Scincidae > Tiliqua > Tiliqua scincoides. The sequence continues at coordinate 5,393,807 of NC_089835.1, forward strand.
CGTGGCTGGGTCTGATCCTGCCAGGCCCACCCCAAGCTAAGGTAAGAAACTTTCCCTTATTTAGAGGAAGGGGCTGGGGGTGCAGGAGGGGCAGAAGCTGCTGGCACACCCCAGGTCACTCCTGCTCCGCCCCACTCCTTTTGGGGGTGAAAGCAGGCCCTGGTGAACCACTCGGATTATCTGCTCTGCTTTCAACACTGACCGAGGACGACCACTGCATTCTGGGGGCTGCTCACAGCCCTCACCCCCAGGTCTATCAATTGGGGGGGCACTTTAGTCCCACTGGCCTTTCTCTCCCCAAGGGGGGCTCAACCCAGAACCCAAGGCTGCCCCCCACTCATTTGCACAGCCCCCCTCCCAGGATGGGAAGGGAGGCAGAGCAGATGCTGGGGGAGGGAAGAGTGGGCTGGGGGCGGCAGAAGCTGATGGCGCACCCCAGGTGGGGGGCAGCAGTGGGGCAGGGACCCCCAGACCCAGCAGCTGGTGCAGGAAGACAGGGGGCGCTTCCTTCCTCCCCCAGCCCCTTCTTTGTCCCCCTTGTGCAGTGCCCTACATGGCATTGCAAGCCCCTCGGGGCAGGGCTCTCCCTCCAGCCCCCCCCAGACACGTGTCCAGGCCCCGGGTTCCCACGACCACTCACAGCCTGGCTGCTCCATCGCTGCTCCAGCTGAGCTTTGAATCTCCCGCCACCTCCTTCCAGTTGCGCCCCGCCCCTCCCCGCCCCGCCGCGGAGGAGGCTGGGAAGTGTAGTCTCCTCGGGCTGGCTGTGAGAGCCGGCTGCTGGAGCGACCAGGTGGGACGCCTGCCGAGGAGCCACCGGCCTGAGCGCCTGCAGCTGCATGCAAGAAGGGCCCGATCCTGCACTCTGCACCACACAGACCCTGCGCTGGACTGCCACAGGCTGCAACCCTGGCCACACTTACCTGGTAGTAAGCCCTGTTGACTGTAATGGGACTTACTTCTGAGTAGACGTGCCTGGGCATGGGCTCTTGCAAGCCTTTCCCAACGGATCCAGTGGGACTTACTTACTCCCAGGTAAGCAGCCTTCATTCCGTCCAGAGTCAGGCTGGAAGGGGGCTGGTAGCTGGAATTCTTCTGCTTGTCACAGTCCTATGGCTGCTAAAGGTGAGCTATCTCTTCTTTAAAGGCAGGTAAGGCCATTGTTATGTACACAGGCCTACAAAACTGAGAGTCAGAAAAGTTTTTCCCAAACTTTATGGTGGTTTGATATGAATTTGGGGTGCCGATTCCAAAAGTGGCATCCGTTTTGCCCTATCAAGTCTAGTTTTGGAGATACAGTGCAGTCTCATTAGTGAATGAGGGAGAGTCAGCATGGCTTCTGTAAGGGTAAGTCTTGCCTCACGAACCTTATAGAATTCTTTGAAAAGGTTAGCAGGCATGTGGATGCGGGAGAACCCGTGGACATTATATATCTGGACTTTCAGAAGGCGTTTGACACGGTCCCTCACCAAAGGCTACTGAAAAAACTCTACAGTCAGGGAAGTAGAGGGCAGGTCCTCTCCTGGATTGAGAACTGGTTGGAGGCCAGGAAGCAGAGAGTGGGTGTCAATGGGCAATTTTCACAATGGAGAGAGGTGAAAAGCGGTGTGCCCCAAGGATCTGTCCTGGGACCGGTGCTTTTCAACCTCTTCATAAATGAGCTGGAGACAGGGTTGAGCAGTGAAGTGGCTAAGTTTGCAGACAACACCAAACTTTTCCGAGTGGTCAAGACCAGAAGTGATTGTGAGGAGCTCCAGAAGGATCTCTCCAGACTGGCAGAATGGGCAGCAAAATGGCAGATGCACTTCAATGTCAGTAAGTGTAAAGTCATGCACATTGGGGCAAAAAATCAAAACTTTAGATATAGGCTGATGGGTTCTGAGCTGCCTGTGACAGATCAGGAGAGAGATCTTGGGGTGGTGGTGGACAGGTCGATGAAAGTGTCGACCCCATGTGCGGCGGCAGTGAAGAAGGCCAATTCTATGCTTGGGATCATTAGGAAGGGTACTGAGAACAAAACGGCTAATATTATAATGCCGTTGTACAAATCTATGGTCAGGCCACACCTGGAGTATTGTGTCCAGTTCTGGTTGCCACATCTCAAAAAAGACATATTGGAAATGGAAAAGGTGCAAAAGAGAGCGACTAAGATGATTACGGGGCTGGGGCACCTTCCTTATGAGGAAAGGCTACGGCGTTTGGGCCTCTTCAGCCTAGAAAAGAGACGCCTGAGGGGGAACATGATTGAGACATACAAAATTATGCAGGGGATGGACAGAGTGGATAGGGAGATGCTCTTTACACTCTCACATAATACCAGAACCAGGGGACATCCACTAAAATTGAGTGTTGGGCGGGTTAGGACAGACAAAAGGAAATATTTCTTTATTCAGCGTGTGGTCGGTCTGTGGAACTCCTTGCCACAGGATGTGGTGCTGGCGTCTAGCCTAGACACCTTTAAAAGGGGATTGGACAAATTTCTGGAGGAAAAATCAATTATGGGGTACAAGCCATGATGTGTATGCGCAACCTCCTGATTTTAGAAATGGGTTATGTCAGAATGCCAGATGCAAGGGAGGACACCAGGATGAGGTCTCTTGTTATCTGGTGTGCTCCCTGGGGCATTTGGTGGGCCGCTGTGAGATACAGGAAGCTGGACTAGATGGGCCTATGGCCTGATGCAGTGGGGCTGTTCTTATGTTCTTATGTGAATGGTTCAAGCAGCTTCCTCATGAGGAAGTCATGGTGTAGGCTTCCTCATGAGGAAGCTGCTTGAACCATTCACTAAAGAGACTATGCTGTGTCTCCAAAACCAAACATGCCATTTTTGGAATCGGCACCCCAAATATACCCAGGAATTGGTGTAAGTTTAAGGAAGTAAAATGTGTGTTGACATGTGTTATCTTTCCCATTTTTAATTATCTGTTCTGCAGAAGAGGAGGGTGTCAAGATGGCCTTCAAATTTGCAAGACCTTAGAGGAGAAACACACCTGAATGGCCCTTGATTAGCATGACCTTTCCTGAGAGTTCAGCCTTTCCTCCCTCCCCAAAGTCCCCCCCCCCCAAGTCCTGACTGGCTCCCAGGAATGTCAGCAAAGGCTTCATATGAGGTGTCAGGGAAGGATTTGCACAACTTGGAAAGAGAGTCACACCCACTGCTGGGTCAATTGCTCTGCTTTTATTGCTGATTGAAAAGAAGTGCCTAATTGTTCTGAATAGCAAACAGACAAAAGAAGGTCATGCCCCTGAGGAATGCAAAATAAATAGGACTCATTCATAGAGGGTAGGGAGGGGCCATTCAACCTTCTCCCCCCCCCCCCATTGCTGTTTGCCACAGGGTGATAAGAGCCATTAAGTTAGATAAGAGTCTTTAGAGAAGCAAAAGCCTAAAAATACTGCAGCATCAGGTTCAGGGGCCCTCCGGGGCAGGCGGTGGGAGACAGAGAAACAGAAACAGGGCTCTGCAGAGGAGGAGGAGAAACCCCAGCAGAAGAGTGAAGAGCCACATCAGTCAGTGAGGAAGCCCACAAATGCCGGAGCTTCAGCAGCATCAGGTTAAGCAGCCCAGGTGCCTCCAGAGAAAGAGAAGCAGAGCTCTGGAGAGTGGAAGGAGAGACTGCCCAGAGAAGAGGAGAAAAGTCACTTCAGTCTGTCTTTGCACCAGCAAGATTCCTCCCCGAGGGAGGTGCACCGTTCCTGGAGGTACTGCAATACCAGGCCGATGCGTGGAGTGGACGGAGCAAGCCCCTATTCCATCTCCCAGTCCCAAAAATCCATTTAATATGTAGTCCTCGAATAGAGGACGTATCAGATATTAAACTGATAAGAACAGATACTACACTTGATCTTAGCCAAAAGGCCGAGAAGCGATACTACAACCTGGGAAAACCCAGCAGCCCTGGTCGGTGGCTCCTCTTCCAGCCGCCCGAGAGCAGCGCTTTGCCTTCCGGAGCCCAGCGGCACAGCCGGCACGGCCTCGTTCACCATCACGCGGAATCCACTCTGCAAACGTGTCTTCGCACGCCTTGGGGGCAAATGCCCTCCTTTGGGGCACTTCTCAGCTCCCTTCCGGGGACTCTTCTCCCCTCGCCAATTCCACCGCCAGCGTGGGATTTGCATAACACTGCCCCGTTTCCCAGCATGCTCCAGTAACCCTTTGATGGCTGGCTGTGCGGCGCTGCTCTTTTCCGAAGCTCAGCTGTGCGCCAGGTGGCAGTGTTGCCTTGTGGTTCACGAGTACGGCTGGTCATCCAAGCGGTGGAGAGTGCAGACTTTTGGTTGTTGGGCTCAGTGCCAGTCCCAGAGACCCCCCCCATGCCTGAAACAAGGTGCCAAATGCTGCCCCCCACCCATAGCTCTCTTTTCTTGCTCTTGCTCAGAGAACATCAGAAGTGATGTCGACTGCTGTCACTCCTGGAAGACTCCCAAGCGTGTCATTGCACAAGCTTGTGTGGACCATAGCTCACTTTGGCGGTGAAAGCAGAAGGCGACCCAGACGGCGACCTGAACATTCAGCTGCCAGGGCCACGTTGCTCAGTCTTGCTCCTGCCGTGGGCTGAGTCAGAACAGTGGTTGAAAACAGCACGTGCACCATTTAGACGCAGCTCCGACGATATTCTCACCAGTCTCTGCAAACCCTTGGCCACCGTAGCGCTGCTTGTGCTTTCTAGCAATAGGAGTGACCCAGCCCAGCAGTCACTTCGCCCATCAGGAACATAAGAACAGCCCCACTGGATCAGGCCACAGGCCCATCCAGTCCAGCTTCCTGAATCTCACAGCGTCCCACCAAATGCCCCAGGGAGCACGCCAGAAAACAAGAGACCTGCAAGGCCTCCTGGGAATTGTAGTTAAGAACATAAGAACAGCCCCACTGGATCAGGCCAGAGGCCCAACTAGTCCAGCTTCCTGTATCTCACAGCGGCACACCAAATGCCCCAGGGAGCACACCAGATAACAAGAGACCTCATCCTGGTGCCCTCCCTTGCATCTGGCATTCTGACATAACCCATTTCTAAAATCAGGAGGTTGCGCAAACACATCATGGCTTGTAACCCATAATGGACTTTTCCTCCAGAAACTTGTCCAATCCCCTTTGAAAGGCGTCCAGGCCAGACACCATCACCACATCCTGTGGCAAGGAGTTCCAGAGATCAAGCACATGCTGAGTAAAGAAATATTTTCTTTTGGGCCTCATGGGGTGCATCTGGGTGGGGGAGGAAGAAGAAGGAGCGTCCTTGCAGTCCCCCTGGGCTCTGCTGGCGGGGAAGCAGTGCTGGTTCCAAAATGTTCCGCAGTGAAGGCCGAGGCTTCTCCCTCCCTGCCTGGACAGCCGCTTCTTTTCTTTCTCACCAGATGGGATTCAGGAGCCAGCTGCCCTTGAAGCAGTGTTACCTGGTCACCCAAAGCACCTGTTTTCCTTCTCCCAGATCCCTTCAGGGGTGTGCAGGCTCCACACGAGCAAGAAACGGGCTCCCAGGCCAGAGAGTGAGATACAGTCACCTTTGGCTCATCCGAGGTCTTGGGCAGCCACACCTGAGCCTGTGCCTTTAAAGTGCAACGTGAGAAGCGGCCGAGGTGGGTCCCTCGTCTCTGGACCTGGTTGCCATGGAGGGCGTCGGTATGTCTCAAGCAGGCCGACAGGAAACTGGATCCGGGCAGGCCGTCCCGGAGGGAGGGAGAGAGGGAGACCAGCACTGCTTCCCTCGGACAACGGGCTTCTCCATTTCCCTCTCGGGCCTGAGCCAGCAGCAGCCGCTGAGGTCAAGAGAGACGCTGTTTGCCAAGCCCCTCCAGGAACCGAAGAGACCTTTCGGAGGCTGCCTCGCTTGAACGGCCTTGTGATGCTCGACCTTCTGCAGAACCTGCCCAAAAATGCTGCCCAGCTGCCTGGCCTCACCACAGCCGCCCCAGACCCGCAGGGCCTTTTAGCAAAGGGCCACTGACGGTCTTCTGGGTAAGTCCTGGATTTGGATCTGATCTCAGGCAAGGGTTTGAATTGCTCACCAACTTTTAAAAGCAACGGGGACAGGATCTGTTGCGGCTGCAAAGCCGAAATAAATGCAGGGGGTGAAAAAAGCTTTTGTGCGCCCGGCTTCTTCTCTTTCGTTCTTTCTTTGAAGAAAAAGATGCTTAATGGCTCTCCTCTCCTTCCCTCCTGCATGCTCCACTCGTGCATCTTCTGTCCCTGGAGCCACCCCAGAAGTGTGTGGGCCCAGGGCGATTCCACCAGTGCCGCGCTGCCTCTCCCTGGTCTTATTTCGGTTTTCTCCCTGGCATGGGGCAAACCACTGTCCTGCTTGTCTCAGACCCCTTTTTCTTCTTTCCCAGCTACCTTGCAGTGCTGTGACGGCGCTTAACATAAGAACATCAGAACAGCCCCACTGGATCAGGCCAGAGGCCCATCTAGTCCAGCTTCCTGTATCTCACAGCGGCCCACCAAATGCCCCAGGGAGCACACCAGATAACAAGAGACCTGCAAGGCTTCCTGGGAATTGTAGTTAAGAACATAAGAACAGCCCCACTGGATCAGGCCAGAGGCCCATCTAGTCCAGCTTCCTGTATCTCACAGTGGCCCACCCAATGCCCCAGGGAGCACACCAGATAACAAGAGACCTCATCCTGGTGCCCTCCCTTAGCAGGTGCCCTGGTGCCCTTGATGGCTTAGCAGGTGCCTTGAGAAGGATGTGGAGATGCTGAAGCTTTGCCGTTAACGAGCCAGTCCAGATTGGTGCCCTCTGCTTACCCAGTAGCCAGAGGCTGATGGACTCCCTCTGTCTTCGCTGCCACTGATGGCTGCCGAGGAATCCCCTGTCCCGGAAGCGGAGCTGACTCCACAGCACGGCCTGGAGTGCCCGCAGGTGCCTGGCAAGAAAAAGAAGAAATGGCGGGGGAAGGCCGAGGCTGCCAGGGGGCCACCGAGGAAGGAGTACACGGAGGAGGAACCTGTGAGGAAGGAGGATGGGATTGACGGACTCACCCAGGAGGGCCACCGTGCCCTGCTGTCTGGCCACCTGGAACAGGCCCTGGCGTGCTTCAAGAAGGCCTTTGCCCTCTCCCTAGAGACACCGAGCGCTGGCGCCCAGCAGGCCTGTGCCTTCAACCTGGGCGCAGCCTACGTGGAGGCCGGCAAGCCGGAGAAAGGCCTGGGCTTTCTCCTCCAGGCCCAGCCTAAGGAGGGGGAGGCAGCGGAGAACCTGGGGGACCTCTTCTTCAACATTGGCGCTGCCCACGAGGCCCTGCGGGACTTCCCCAAAGCCCTGGAGTCCTTCCGCAAGGCCCAGGGGCACTACCACTCCGCCCAGGCCGGCAGCGAGGCAGGCACCTATGCCAAGATGGGCCGCTGCTACCTGGGCATGGCTGACCCTTCGCGGGCTGCCCAGTGCTTCCAGGAAGCCGGCCGGGACTACGCAGAGGCGGGGAGCCTGGAGGCGGCCGCAGTCGCCCTGGCGGAGGCTGGCCGCTGCATGGTGCAGAGTGGACAGCACCGCACCAGCGAGGCCATCAAGGTGCTGAACGAGTGTCGCTTGCTGTGCGAGCAGATCCCGAACCGAGCCCTGCTGGGTAGGTTGGAGGGGAGGTGGAGCAAGAGGGTGGGCGTTGCACTCTGAGTGGCCCCTGTTTTCTGGGCCCGGGGCCCGTGAGACGGGGGTGCAGGAGGTACATCAGACCCAGGCCCAGGGTCAAGAATGGGGCGTGGGAGCCAAAGGAGGGGGGCTGGAAATTTCTTGGGATTTTACATTTTCCAGTCTACCAGGGGAACATAAGAACATCAGAACAGCCCCACTGGATCAGGCCATAGGGCCATCTAGTCCAGCTTCCTGTATCTCACAGCGGCCCACCAAATGCCCCAGGGAGCACACCAGATAGCAAGAGACCTGCAAGGCCTCCTGGGAATTGTAGTTAAGAACATAAGAACAGCCCCACTGGATCAGGCCATAGGCCCATCTAGTCCAGCTTCCTGTATCTCACAGTGGCCCACCAAATGCCCCAGGGAGCACACCAGATAACAAGAGACCTGCAAGGCTTCCTGGGAATTGTAGTTAAGAACATAAGAACAGCCCCACTGGATCAGGCCATAGGCCCATCTAGTCCAGCTTCCTGTATCTCACAGCGGCCCACCAAATGCCCCAGGGAGCACACCAGATAACAAGAGACCTCATCCTGGTGCCCTCCCTTGCCTCTGGCCTCCCTAAGGGGAGGGAGTCTCACATCCTTGGGGGGCTTGTCACCTGTGACGGGCTTGTCCTCCACCAATCTGTCCAATCCCCCTTTCAAGGCATCTCGGCCTTCAGGTGTCGTCCCCACATCCTGTAGCAAGGAGTTCCACAGATTAATTACACTCTGAGTGAAGAAATATTTTCTTTTGTCTGTTTAAAAGACAAAAGGCCCCGCTTTGCTCTTTTGCACACTTGAAAGGGTGGAACTAGTCCTCAGTGTGTCTTCCAATTTTGTTTTCGCCTCTCTCTGTCTGGCTCCGCAGGGAAGCTCTACAACGACATTGGGCTCAGCTTCTCCCAGCTCAAAATCTTCTCCCTGGCTGCCGAGAGCTTCGAGAAGGCCCTCCCGCTCTGCCAAGTGGATGCCGCCGACCGGCACGAGGAAGCGGCCATCCTCCAGAACCTGGGAGCTGCCCACAACACCCTGGGGAACTTCAGCCAGGCCTTGGCCCTCCACCGGAGAGCTGCCTCCCTGCACAGTAGGTGGCTGGGAGGAAGTGGACAAGGCGCAGGGGTGGCGTGAGACCCTCAGCATTGCAGGGGCTGAGGGACCCCTCAGCATCCACAGGGGATTCAGAGTTGATGCTCCTCCTGATGCTCCGCTTGGCTCCTTGGTCTACAGTGGGGTGCAGAAAGCTGGATTAGACGGGTCTCCCCTTTGGCCTGATCCAGCAGGGCTCTTCTGAGGTTCTTATGTGTGTTTCTTTTCTGCCCAGGTGCCCTCGGGAACAGGAGGGCTCAGGGGCAGTGCTTTGGCAACCTGGCCTACGCCTTGAGCCAGCTGGCAGACCATGAGGCCTCTGGGGAGAATTACCTGCATGCCCTCCAGGCCTTCAAGGACTCAGGTGAGCAGCCTGGAAAGGGACAAAGGTGGAGAAGGAAGGGCGGCAAGCCGAGGAACGCTGGGCTTGTGGCGTGACTTTCTTGCACCCAGAGCCGCACCTCCCCTCTTGCGTCTCTGCAGATGACCTCCAGGGGCAGTGGCAGTCTTGCGAAGGGCTTGGGGCAGCCCGCTTCCACCTGGGAGATCCTGAAAGGGCCGTTTTGCATTACAAAGAAGCACTCACATTGCTCTCCAAATGCCAGGTAAGTGGACCTCCCTGGAGCTCAGTCCTTGCTTGCTGGCCCAAGACCAGCCCACCCCCAAGGAAGCCCCTCCTCCTCCAAGGGCAGACCAGACGCTACCTAAAGTGCTTTGAGAACTCATTATTGAAAAGGGGTACGGAAAGATTCCCCAAAACAAGAAATGTAAGCAGCAAATTTCAGGTCAGCTGATTGTTTGTTTTTAAAACTGGGAATCAGTGGACATCTCGGAGCCTGGAGCAGGGGGTTTCAGCCGCCCCTGGGGGTCTGCAGGGGGGATTGACCCTGCAGAAGGTGAAGATGGCTGGGGCGACACAGCACACCTGTGGCCCTGAGCCTGTCACAGCCACACTGTCTTACCTGCAGGACGTCTCGGAAACAGCTCAGGAGCGAATCGTGAACAAGCTGACCGACGCCCTCCAGTACAAGCTCTCCGTGAACAGCCGCTTATCCCATGGTGGTGGGATTGTCCCCGTGGCTCCCATGGTGGGTTCCTGGCCCAGGGTGTGTCTCCCCCCACAGTCTGGAGCAGCAATAAAAACGGTGGTCGCCTCAAGCCCCTGAGCTCCTTCCCATTGGCTAAGCAGCTGTGACATCACGGAATGTTGTCAGCCTCCCACCCGCCTCCCACTCCCCCAGCTCCTGCCCTCCTCCTTATTGAGACAAAACTCTTCATTCCTGCTGTCAATCTCTCCTCAAACTGGGGTGTCCATAGGGCTCAAGTTCTGGTTCTGACTCTTGCCCTTGCTCTCCCCACAGAAGCACTTGCCTGCCCCCCAGGCCACGAGCCAGGTGAGGCTTGCCACATCGCTGCACCGCAAGAATGAGCACTTGAAGTTGTGCCAGGCAAGCGAGTCGTAAGTCCGGGGACTGGCCGTCTGCAGCTCCCCCTCCGCGCCGGTCCTGGGGTTTGCGTCTCTCCTTCTGTCTCTGTGAAAAGCATTTGTCGTGGTTGGGGGAGAATTTTCACGATTGCAATCCTTGCTTGTGGTGAATCTGCCTGGACACCTCCCTCACTGGAGATCTCCAAGGAGAGGTTTGACAGGCACCTGCTGGAGAGGCTCTGGGGGGATTTCCTGCTACAGGCAGGGGTTGGACTAGATGACTTTAGGGGCCATCCCAACTCTGTGATTTTATAATTTGGTGGCACATCAGCCACTTCTCCTCCTGCCCCTTAGATTTGAAAAGGAATAGAGTGGAAGAGGGAGAAGAAGGGATGTTTGGCCACTCCAACCCTCCTCTCCGCTACATTTCCTCTTCCTTCCCAGATTCCTTTTTAAGTGGGATGAGGTGCTTCAGAAGCCAGGATGGGTGGATCCCCCACCCATCCCCCACCCAAGGTGACCTCAGCAAGCCATGTAGATGGGCTCACCCTGGTGGTCCCAACTCTCCTTTTTCCCCCTCTCTGCAGGTCTTTCGTGCAAGCAGACCAGCAGGTCCAGCTCACAGAGGAGCAGTCCGCACCCGGCCCGTTGAATCACAGAACTCCCCTCTGGGGGGAGACCGCAGCAGCTCGGAACAGCCAGCGGAAACCACAGCAGGCAGGTCATGGAGCAGCAGGTGCGCATGGCCATGGAAGCATGGCTGCCTTACCGCCCTGGCTACTATAGCCTGATGAGATGCAACGCGTTTTGGGAGCATGGCGATATCACGGTCTGATTCAGACGTGAGTCCAAATCCTGGTTAAGGAGGCTTAACTGCAGTTCTGCAGATTGTCTGAGCTGACAAACTGTGATTTGCCACTGGGTGCTGAGACTTCGAAAGAGGGGGTAGTACAAAACTGTGGAGTGGAAGAGGTTTGTGGAGTGGAAGAGGTTATCAGCAATAACACTCAAGTGGAGCTTCTGCCCTCCAGCTGCTCCAGCTGGAGTTCCAGCTGCTAAGGGCAAATTGTGGGGGACGTAGGAAGCTGCTTTGTACTGAATCAGGCCCCTAGTCCGTCTGGGCCAGTTGTAAGGCCAGAAGAGCCTCCTGTGGTCTCCTCCGGCAGGGCCTTTCTTACATCTGACCTTTTGTCTTCTCTTAGAAGTGGAAGCTGCAACTCAGCTGGCAGTGCAGGGCGACAGGCTCTCAGCTCTCCGGATTCCCAATGGCCACGTGTTGCTGGCCAACCACAGTGCTGAAGACCTCGACCAACCTGTTGGGCTTTCAGACTGTTGCAACCAGATGCAGGCTGCCACCAGCAGGTGAGCTCAGGTGCAGCAACTGCTCTCAACAGGTGCTGCAACTGGGAATATCTCACCGTCCTCCATTCCTGAAAAAAGGAGCTTGTGTTTTACTCTCTTGCTGCTTCACAAAATAATGTTTATCAGATCTGTGCAAAATTTAAGGCAGTAATCCTACCCAGGCTTACCTGGGAGCAAGCCCCATTTACTACAGTTGAAGCTTACTTCTGAGTAGACACGCCTAGGATTGGACTCGAAGTCTCTGATATTCCACCTGCCCCACCATCAAACTTTTGCTGGTTGAGTGAGGACCGTACAGCAAACCAGGGTTCAGGCAGCAACACAATTTGGGACTGTGTCGGAACGGGCAAGCCAGGGTTGCGGGTCACTCAAGAATCCAGAACTGAATGCCTGTCTGCAGTATGCAGCTTGTGCTGGGGGCGTGAGTTCCAGACCCCCGCCCACCTGAAACCGTTCCGGCTTGTCAGTGGCCTTCTGAAGACGTGGTGCCCAAAACTAGACTCGGGGTTCCAGGCTGGGGAGGTCTGACAGAGCGCAGCACTGCTCCTGTCCAGACTCTCTGCCTCTTCCAAAGCAGTCCAGCTCACACTGGCTGTTTGCAGTAGCGTCACACCACTGGCTCTTGTGCAGCTTTGGGGTCCGCTAGCAGTGCAATCCTATGCATGTCTATGCAGAAGGAAGCGTTCCGTGTTTCCACCGTGTTCCATGGGGCTTTGTGCCAGGTTAGTAGAAGATTGCAGCCTTAGACACTTAAGACCCCTTTTCGCACAGGCTGCTGTCTTTGTTGGGTGTCTGTGAATGTCAGTCTCTGGGGTCAGTCACACGCATCCTGTTTTTTTCCAGCAATCTCCACACTCGTCTCTGCCCCAAGCCGCTCTACCACAACTGCCACCAGGATGGGAAGTCCCATCACTCACCAAGTACGTACAATCATGACAGTTGGAGGGAGCCAGCCTGTCTGTGAGGCCCACAGAGGCAAGCTGCGAGTGCCCGCCTCCATCCGGCCCTTCCTATAATCGCTGCCATCTTGCCCACTGGACGTAACATGTTCTGTTAACGTGTCCTTGGGTGAGCCTCGGCTAGACCCTCAGCCCAGACAGGGAATTGCTTCCGTCACTTAAACAGACATGCATTTGGGCCTACAAGAGCCATTTCTGGCCACCAGAAAGAGGGGCACAGGGTCATGGTCCCAGTCGCTGAAGTGCAGCCTAGTGGTTGAAGGGTGAGGCTAGGGGTAGGGAGAAATGGGTTTAAATCCTGCTCAGCCATGCCAAGACCCCCTACTCAACTGAGCAGGACCAGCCCTCCTGGTCTGAGTTTCACCCTTGCGCTAGCTCTCCTGAAAATGTCTGCTCCCCCTACAGGCCTCCCCAAGTACGTGACTGTCCACCAGAGGATGAGGACCTTGGCAAGGTATGTCGACTTGCAGCTGTGAATGCCCAGAGCCTGGCTTGCCGTGAGGGGTGCTTTGGGGGAGGGCCTGTAGCTGGAACTGAGGGGGCCTGCTCCACAGAGCAGGAGGGACTAGAGACTTGCTTTTGTAAACTGAAAGCTGAGCATTCAGGGTAGGGGGTGCCCTTGAGGTTGAGCTCAGCACAGTGGAAGCTTACTCAGAGGATGCGTCCCCGTGCAAACAACATTGAAATGAATAGGAGCTGTGGACAGTGAGGACTGGACCTGACTGCAGGCGCCTGCTCCTTTCTCCACAGGACAGCAGCGCCCACAGGACTCTTCCCCCGCCAAAGCTCCGAGCCCCGCCAAGACAGCTGGCGCAACCAGGTCCGGTCTGTCCTCTGCGCCCTGATGTGACCAACAAGACCGTGACGCATCCTGTCCCGGGTCAGGAACAGCCTTGCCCAAATCACAACATCCAAACGGAGGTTCCTGGGTATTTTTGGAAAGTGAGCGGAGCCCTGCAGGGCCCGCCTGGTCTATTCTACCAGCGGCCACCTCTGCGTACCCCATGCAGGACACAAAGGCCACAGGGGGCTTCTTCAGGGCCCCCACCCTGGACCAGGCACCTCAACAGCAGAGACTCCAGTGCTGTCTGGCTTCAAGGACCCTCTGACAATCACACGCTGAGCACAGGCTAATGCGCACACAGCACCCACGGGGCCGCAAGGAAGCGCCTGGCTGGACCAGGCCAAAGGTCTTCCCAAAACAGTTTCCTGTTTCCATCAGCGCACAGCCAGGTACTTTGAGGAGCTCACTGGCAGGGGCGCAAGGGCTGCGGCCTTCTCATGCTGTTGCTCTGCAGAAAGTCTGACTCCATTTAGCTGGCATGATACCTATCGACAAGAGGATTCTCCTTTTCTTCTTTTAAAGCCACCTAGCCCGGTGGCTGGCTCATCTTGTGGCGGTGCGTTCCACAAGTTAATGCTGTGTCTATACCTCCATTTGTTTTTCCCTCGGCTGATGGTTTGTTTAATCCTGCTCAGGCCTTGTCAGTTAGGAATGAATTCTCAGGTGCTCACTGGAGTTGCAAGAGCCCTGGCCCCCTACAACTGACCTTCTGCATGGGAGCAGCACACATATGCTCTGGGGGAAACTGCCCCCCCCAACAACCCTTGACCGATCCCCTGGAGTTTGCCATCAGGGAGTTCTGATATTTTCTCCTCTGGCACACAAGAGAGCCCAAGGCTGGCCCATCTGTGCTGCCCTCTGAGGAGGTCGCCTCAGGCAGCAAACGGACGGGAGATGCCCTTTTCCACCAGCCCACTCACCTTCGCTGTCCTCCCCCCTGAACTGGAAAAGGAAGAGGGGCTATGCGCACAGGAGTGAATGAATGAAGCTCTCGCAATGAGGGAGGCAGACGGCTGTGTGCGTTTTATTCCTGGATAAAATAACAATATGTAAAGTCAGACATAAGTTACACAGCCGTGGGGGCTGGTTTCCTCAGGACATCACTCTTGGGGGAAGGGCCAGGCCCCTGACGCATCCCAAACCAAAACAGAAAAATGGGGAGAAAGGAGACAGAGAACCTTATCAACAGCTTCTCTCAGGGATGCAAAAAAGGTCCCCAGTGGGGCCGCACGGGAACATGCCCCCCCCACAGGCTGCAGCATCACAGCACCCTGGACTAGGGAACCACACCAGATACGAGAAATGACGGGGGGGGGGTTGCGGAAAAGAGAAACTGTTTGTGGTTTTAGATGCAGCGAGGTGGCAAAATTACATTCAAACAGACTTGAGGCAGGGAACTGCAGCCTCGTTCCACTCAGCGCCCCCCCCTTACAGTCCCCAAAAGTCTCCCTCCTGTCAGTCTCAACTTGGGGGGGGGTCAGCCCCTAACTACAGTTTGACAGTCAGTCAGCACTGAAAACAAGCAGAGAGGCCAAGAGACGCTCCAGTCCAGAGGAGAGTTGGTTGCAGAAGGACAGAGTGCGGGGAGGGAGTGGAACAGGAGGGCTCTCGCCCCGGCTGGCCTTTCAAGATCTCGTCCCTTCCGTGTAACACTTAGAATGAGCCAAGTCTTTGGGGGGGGGGGGGAAGAGGAGACGCACAGGTGGCGTTTCCTTGATATTGGGGCTTCTGGCGGGCACAGATTTTCTGCTTGGAAGCCGAACTTGTCCAGTGTCCTTGCTCGGGTTATCTAGGAGACACTTCTGCTATCTAGAGAAGGGGACTAGTTTGGGGCGAGGAGGGCAGAAACAGGCGCCTGGTGGAGGCAGAGGGGTGGCCACACGTCCAGACAGCCGCTGGGAGAACCAGAGTCCATGCACGGTGCAGTTTTCCGAGCCTTTGGGGGGGAATCTCAACACGACAGAGGCTGCGCTGTGCTCAAGTCTTTCGATCTGCGGACACCATTGGTGGGGGGCAGGGGTGTGACCACAGCAGCAGCCTCCATGCTACGTCCCCCTCTGTGCGTCGATGACGGGCCGTTAGGAAGGCTGGGAGCCCAGCAGTCTCTCAATGGCGGCATTGATGTCCCCGCCGGTGGCGATGAGCGCCTGCAGGTTGGCGTCGCGGTTGATGAACCCCATGGCGCTGAGCTGGTCAAGTTGCTGTTGGAACTGCACCTCTGGGCTCTGTGCCGGGGGGGGGAGGGAGGGAAGAGAGATATAGGCAGAGTTAAATGCAGATGTCCCCAACAGAGTACTGCCCACATCCCCTGGCCTGCAGCCCTGGAGGGGAGGCCTCTGCACCGACTCTCTGGACAGCTGTCTGCCTGCAGCCATTCACTAGCCTGCCCCTGACCAGGCTGTGCCCTGGCAGCCCAGGCAGGCGAGCTTTCACAGCTGCCCGAGGCCCAGTCCAGCTCTGTACACGGCAGCTGTGCACGCCTGGAACGAGGAGCTTGCTTTGCAGACAAGGGGTTCACGGGACAGTCGTGCAGGTATCTCCCCCAGGAAAGAGGCAGCAGTGCTGGGAGGGGGCCTCTCTTAAGAGGCCCAGATGAAGCTGAGCCCCCGGCAAGAGGAGGACAGAAGGGCACCTACTTGGGAGTTGGAGCCGGCCAGGAGCTGGAGCATGTGCTGCATGAGCTGCTGGTGGGGGCTGCTGCTGTCCCCAGCCGGTGAGGCACTGACGGACGGCAAAGCTGACGGGTGTGCTCCGGGGCCTGTGCTTCCTCCGGCAGAAGGCGGTGGGACTCGAGGTGCTCCGAAGGACCCCAGGCTGTGTGGGGACCGAAGAGAGATGCATTGGACTCAAGGGAGCAGATCCCATGGGGGGGGCACTGCATCTAGGCCTGAAAAGGTCACTCTGCATCTGACTAGCGCACAGCCCAAGTGCTGTGTGGTTGGGGGAAGGGACTCATCAACCCCTCCCCCGAGCACTGGATTAACGGGGCCACAGCTCTTCCCAAGCATGACTTCTCTAAAACCCACCCGGGCACGGTTCTGCTCAACACCCCCTTTTGCTCACAGCCGGCAACCATCTTTCCAGCCAGCCGGCATCTCCCCAATTTCGAGGAACCTCTTCTCACAGGCTGCCTTTTCCTGAACGGTTGGACTAAAAACAAACAACCTCAACCGCAGCTGGCTGGTCTGAAAACACCATGACCCGGCGCCTTCTCCCAAAACTCACCGTCCCTGGTTACCTCCTGCTTGTGCCAGCTGTTGCCAATTAGCTGGCTGCACCTCTGTGAGAAGATGCTTAAGCAACGAGAACCTGGGCAATAGTTCATACTAAAAATGTAATTTTGCCGCCTATCACTCAGGCTCTTGCTAATTAGCCCTGAGAAATAAGTCAAAGTTAGAAGCTAACCCTAACCTGGCCTATATAATTCTGCAATCAATTTAGCTTCCCCAACCCCCAGACTGGGCTTGGAACACCACCCGAGTTTCTCTGCGAGCCGCCCTCTGTAAGTCTTTGCTTTGGTCCATATGCTTTGCTTTAGACCCACAAGAAAGAGATAACCTTTTGCATCCTGATCCTGGACTGGGCGTATTCCTGCCTGGGAACCCCAGACAAATTCCCAGCCCCACCAGAGAACCAGGGCTCGAAACAGGCAAATAAAAATTCACATTCTCAAGCGCCCCCCCCAGGCTGGCCCCAGCCTCTCCTCACCTGGGTATCAAGCCAGGCGCCTCTGACTGCAGCGTCTGAAGTCCCTGCTGGATCTGCAGGAGGGCCTGCATGGCACGCGGGTTCGTCAGGATCGAGAGCGAGTCGGGGTTCTGCATCTGGGGGTGACAGGAATCCAGCCTGAGCTACCAGAAGCCCCTGCTGCAGATCTCAGGGGGGCTCCTGGGACCTCACAGGAGGAACGCTTCTCGCTTGGGACGCTGGCGACAGAAAGGAGACTGGCTGGCAGCCTCGGCACCGCAGGGCGCTTCGCTCAATGGGCGCTGGGCTCCTAGAGGCCAATGCGGCTCATGGACACATTTGGTTCCTGCGGGAGACTTCACGGAAACCGGTGCGGTGAAGGCCCCCCCATCAGTCAGAAGTTCTGCAGGCTTTCAAACTGAACGGTTCCTGAAGGATTGACGGTGCACCAGGTTCTCCGGTGTGGGCGTTCCCTTACTCTGCACTGCAGAGGATTTTCCTGGTCACGGCAAAGAGCTGACCTGGGTGGCTTTGAAGGGCCACCTTGACAGTAATCGTTGTGCCGCCCAGCCCAGCTTAGGCACTTCCCTCCCACCTGCTCACAAGGTTCCTGCCCATCTCCCTTCCACACATTTTGTCCCTTTCCCTTTGGACTTTCAGCAAAGTAGCTGCAATCGGACCCCATGGCCTGCCCGGTCGACATTCCCGGGTAATTCAGCGGCCTGTCATGCCCCTTCACCCTGCGGGCACCACGGTAAGAATGACTGTTTAAAAGAAACCCTGGGGGGTCCAGGGCTCTCCTGGGGGTGGGCTTTTCCAGACAGCCCCCCAATGCCTGGTCTCCATAGGCTGTGATGGTGGCAGCAGACATGAACAACCAAGGATTTTTTTCCCCTGGCCAGCTGTTGGTCTAGTGCAGGGAAAGGACGGCAGGAAGCGATGCAACAGATGACCACTAGGCTCTACTCCCTGTGGCCGCCCTGCCTCCCCCCAGGAGTCTCTTTTTCCTGGCAGATTTGCATCAGGATTCATCTCAGTTCAATTGCCACCAGTGAGCTTCAGGCCTGCTACTCTCCCTAAAATAAGGAATAGCAACCGGGCTGCAGCCCAGAAGACCACTTACACGGCAGTAAGCCCACTGGGCACAATGGGAATACCTGCTTCCGAGCAGATGTGCACGGGATTATGTTGTGGCTGATCTATCTCGCAGTGCTCTTGTAAGCCTCAATAATTTCTCCCCAGAAGGATGAAGCTGGTTCTGCCCCCACGGTCAGAGCTAGCAATCATGTGTCTGCTCAACTGGCTTTCTGTGGGATGCCCTCCCACCTAAACCTCCAGCCCCCCACCAACCCGGATGCCTCCTCATCACACCAGACCTGCTGCAGAAAAGCGGGAAGCTGGAGCCGTAGCTGCTCCTGAAGCAGGGGGTTGCCGGCAAAGAGCGGGACATTCACCATCATCTGAAAGGAAGCACAAGAAGAGGTGCTCAGGAGGGGGCACCTTTCTCCACGGCATAAGAAAACAACACAAGAAGAGCCCCACTGGATAACACCAAAAGCCCACCTAGTCCAGCATCCTGCATCTCACAGTGGTCCACCAGGAGCGCACAAGAGACCCACATCATGTGCCACTCCACAATCAGCGGGGCACAATTTTCCTGAAAAAACCCAGTTCTGGAGACACTGCCAGGATCTGCTCCCTCCTCCCATCGTGCCAGGCGAACAGGGCCACGCTCACCTGGGCCGCGATGTCGGGGTTCTGGGCAAGTGTCTGCAGCATGGTGCGCAGGTAGGGGGCCGAGACCACGCTCTGCATAAGCTGCGGGTTCTCCGAGATCTGCTGCAGCAGCCCTTGCATCTCGGGGCTGCCGAACATCCCTGCGGCAGTCGGGGCGGGAAGAGGGGAGACGAGAAAACTCATGAAATTGTCCGTCGTGCTGCCAGAGCAAAAGCCCCAGAGCACCAGCTGAGCCCCTTGCTGTCCAGCAACAGACAAAGGAAGCGTGAAAGCACGTAGGACAAAGTCCTATATTTGGAGGTCAGGGGTCCAGACACACTGTGTTGTTGATAGTTTTAAGCCTGAGTTATAAACAATCTGTGATGAATATCTCTTGCAGAAGGAAAGGGTGGACTGCCTTGCTGGAGAGGTGAAATTCCGTAGATTTATGCCAAATGTGTCTGCCAGTCTTCACACAACACAAGCAAACGCTTTCTGATTTCCCAGGATATTTCTAGCTCCCAGCTCCCTTCTTGACCCCAGGCCTGGGCACAATTTACCCCCTGCACCCCACTCTCATGGGCCCTGGGCATCACCCCTCAGGGCCTGCAACGTTTCCACTGCAGCGCACGTACCGGTTCCGAGGCTGGTCGCGTTGATCCCCAGAGGGTTGGAGACAGTGGGCGTGCTCTGGCTGGTGACCGGCCTGCTGCCATCTTCACTGCTGGGCACTTGGCCCTGAGAAGCAGGTGCTGCAGGACTCCAGGGGTTGGGCAAGGGCTCTCGGTTCTCTGTCCGCAGGGGCTGCGAGTTGGAGGTGTCTGAGCTCCCAGCCAGGGCAGAGAAGGGGTTGCTGCCAAACTAAAGGGAGAAAGAGGTACTGCCAAATCAGGAACAGGACCAAATCACGGGAGGAGCTGGTGGGTCACATTCAGTGCTGGCTAAACTGAACTGGCAGGGCATCTAACAGGCAGAGAATAAAAGCAGACCAGGAATCCCAACTACCACCTGCCTACACACCTGGAAGGACAAGAACCAGGGCTCTTGAGCCATCTGAATTCAGCCACAGAGAGAAGCTGGGCTCATATTTGATGTGGGGGGGGGAGCCCCGGGTTTACAGCCAAGGTCTGTAGAATCTTAAGAGACAAATAAAACATGAAACTGCACTGAAGTTTAAATATGAAACTGCACTTAAGTGAGACTGCAGGTAAACAAAACGTGGATTGCCTTTGAAAAGCACATTGTTTATACTATTTATATCCCCCCCCCACTGTGGGGGGGACAAATTGTTTATATACATTTTGAAACTATGCTGACTTCTTAAGAGCTAAGAAAATTAAAATCGTGGCTGCTCTCTACAAAACCTGCACAGTGCAGTTAGCAGCCTGGTGTGAAGTGTTCACTGCAATGTGTTGCTGTTGTGTACATCTGCAAAGACTAGAGTAGTTCACCCTGTTAAGGACTCCCTTAGGCACAGAGTCCAATTCGCTCAAAGCAGGCAGAATCTCGGTCAGGACGGACTCGGCTCCTGCCTGGGAACTGGGGGAAGGCAAACCTCGCACAGACCTGCTCCCTTGCGGCACTGAACATGGGCTCCTGGATGTCCGTGTACATCCGGCGCAGGGCGTTGTAGCCTCCCGGGATACTCTCCAGGTTGCTCAGGGCCCGATCCTGGTTCCTCATCATCTCTTGCATCATGGCCGGGTTGCGGGCCAGCTCCATGGTCTGGGACAGGCAGGAAGAGAAGCAGAGAGAACGGGTCACCTTCCAGGTCTAGCTAGGTGTCCAGGCCCTGTGCCTCAGGCCGCATTCCTTAATGTTAACTAGGATCACCAGAAAACCTGGCCTCTGTCCCAGGAATGAACTGAACAGCAGTGGTTCATGACGTGACTGCTTCAGCTACACCAGCCAGCCTTGGTTTTCGGGTGGCATGAAATCCAGAGAAAGAGTCACAAACAGGCATCATCCCAAGGACAGTAAACTATAATTTGAGACCGGGCAGAAGAGTCCAGAGCCAGGGCTTGGAGTGGGCTGCACAGGACAAGGCTGGAGCCAGGGGGATTTCGCAGGGTTTCCCAACTGACCGACTCACAAGGTGTGGTTGTGGGTGCTGAGAGAGAAGGACACAGACTCGTTGCCCTGTGGTGTAGCTTGGGAGGCCGGGACTGTAGTCTGTATGCTCTGTTCTGAGCCCTACCGCCTTGGGGAGGGACAAGGGGGCTCACCCACCTGGCGCATGAGCTCGGGGTTGTTCAGCATGTGGCTGATCTCCGGGTTGCGCTCCATCAGCTGCTGCATCTGGGGGTTGGCCACGATCATCTGCCGCATGAAGTCAGGGTTGGACATCATGTTCTGCACCAGCGGGTTCTCCATGATCTGCGAGAGCATCTCCGGGTTGGACATCAGCTGCCGCTGCATCTGCTGCTGCAGTTCCATGAAGTTGGCCGAGCCCATCCCCAGGTGGCCCAGCCCTGCGATCCCGCCAAAGCCCGCTGCAGGGGGGAGAACAAAGGGGAGGTGTCAGTGGACAGAGTCAACCGTTAAGGAAGACAGGGCTGCTTGGGAGCCCTCATACCTCTGAAGAGCTCTGCTGGATCAGGCCAAAGGCCCACCTAACCCAGTGTGTCCTGCATCAGCAAGTGACCAACCAAGACCACAAGAGACCTTCATCCCGTTGCCACTCCCTTCCATCTGGCACTCAGAGATGGGTCAACACTGAAATCCGAAGATGGCACATGCCCATCGTGGCCTACAATCCAGGATGGAATTTTCCTCCATAAACCTGTCCAGCGCTTGCACCTGCAGGGTTCAGGGGATGGGGACAGAAATTCTGCGCTGGCACTGAAAGAGGCACCAAGCGAGGCTTCTCTGACCTGCCGTTGAAGCGGCAGAGGGAGCCCAGAGGCGCAGGGGAGCAGCTCTTCCTCCAAAGCCCCCAAGCGCCCAGAACAGACGCGCTCGCCCCCAAAGCAAAGCACAGGCCTCTGCTGGGGAGGCAGCCGTTCCGTGCGATCCGGGGGGGGGCCGGGGAGGTCTGCCAGAAGCACCGCGCCCCCAAGTGCAACATCCACTGCCCTGAGGCCCGCCCCGCCACACAGCAGGAGCCCCGAGGCCCGACGATACTCACACAGGATGGAGGTGGCCCCGCCGCCAGGGGCGGCTTCGGGCACGGCGCCCTGCACGGCCCCCAGGCCGCCGCTCCGCTGGCTGCCGTCGCCGGCCTCCAGGAGCGCGCCACCAGAGCCGGAGGGCTGTGGGGGGGCCGCAGGAGGAGCGGGGGCCGCGGGCGGGCTGGGGGTGGCTGCGGGGGTGGCCGTCGGTGCGGAGGGGTCCTGGGCCCTGCAAGAGAGAGGCGTTGAGGCGGTGCAGGCGGGCGCCGGGAGGGGGGGCCGGGCCGGGGGGGCCACTGCGCCACTCACTTCTGGGGGGTCTTGATGACGAGGTGCACCGTCAGGCCGTCCTTGATGCCGTGCTGGCTGAGCGTGTCGCCGTCCTTCAGGATCTTGCCCGCGAAGATCAGCACCAGCTGGTCCTGCCGGGCCTTGAAGCGCCGCGAGATCTCCTCCTTCAGCTGCGGGGGGGGGGGGAGAGGGAGGGGGCGGATCACGCGCGGGCCGGGGAGGGGCGGGGCCCCGCTGGGCGCCCCTCCCGCAGGGCTCCCCCGCCCCGCCCCGCCCCAGCGCCGCCCCTCCCCCGCCCTCACAACAGCCCCGCAAGGTAGGCCCCGCCGCAGCCGGGAGGGGCCCCGGCTCTCTGCGCGCGGCGCGGCGCGGGCCGGCCCCGCCGCCCAGGTGGCCCCCCCGGCCCGGCCCGGCCCCCCAGCGCGGACCTGGCGCACGGAGGCGCGCTCGGCGGCCACGATCTCCTCGCGGTCCTTGGGGGTCTTCACCGTCACGCGGATCAGCGCGCCGCCCCCCTCGCCCTCGCCCGGCTCCGCCATCTTGGCTGCCCGGCACTGCCCGCCCTCCGAGGCGCGCCGGAAGCGCGTGGCCCGGGCGCCGGGGGACTTCCGGCCGCCCCGGGCCGGCCCCTCCCCGCGCCGCTCTGTCCCCGCGGCTCTGTGGTCGCGCGCCGCTTCCGCCATGCTGCGCCCCAAGGCCCTCACGCAGGTCCTCAGCCAGGCCAACACCGGCGGCGTCCAGAGCACGCTGTGAGTGCCCCCCCGCACAACAGCCCTGCGAGGCGGGCCTGCTGCGGCTGGGGGGCCCTGCGCCCCCTCAGCGAGAGAGACCCCACCCGCCCCTCCCCTGTCCTCACAACAGCCCCGCCAGGTAGGCCCTGCTGCGGCCAGGAGGGGGCCCTGCGCCCTCTCAGGCGGTCCCCTCCCCCTGTCCTCACAACAGCCCTGCGAGGTAGGCCCTGCCACAGCTGGGAGGGGGCCCTGCGCCCTCTCAGGCCGCCCCCTCCCCCTTTCCTCACAACAGCCCTGCAAGACCACCCCTCTCCCTGTCCTCACAACAGCCCTGCGAGGTGGGCCCTGCTACAGCTGGGAGGGGGCCCTGCGCCCTCTCAGGCGGCCCCCTCCCCCTTTCCTCACAACAGCCCTGCAAGACCACCCCTCCTCTCCCTGTCCTCACAACAGCCCCGCGAGGTAGGCCCTGCTGCAGCCAGGAGGGGGCCCTGCGCCCTCTCAGGCGGCCCCCTCCCCCTGTCCTCACAACAGCCCTGCAAGACCACCCCTCCTCTCCCTGTCCTCACAACAGCCCTGCGAGGTAGGCCACCTGAGCGCCCTCGCACAACAGCCCTGCAAGGCCACCCCTCCCCTTCACAGCTGCAGCCGTGGCTGGGGGGGAGGGAAGCAGCGCTGGCCCACTGGCACCCAGGACCCCCAGCCCCTCGCCTCCGCCTGTCTCCAACAGTCCTGCAAGGCAGGCCAGGGAGTGACGGCGCCTGCACCTCCAGGCCCGCTCTCGCCACGGCACGTCCCCGTTGGGGCAGCCCGGCAGCACCTGTGCCAGGGTGGGGCTGCCCCCGTCCTGGAAGCCCCTGGCGCCAACTCCGCTCTCACCCCCGCAGGCTGCTGAACAACGAGGGCTCCCTCCTGGCGTACTCCGGCTACGGGGACACGGACGCCAGGGTCACGGCCGCCATCGCCAGCAACATCTGGGTGGCCTACGACAAGAATGGGCACCAGGCCTTCAACGAGGACAACCTCAAGTTCATCCTCATGGACTGCATGGTCAGCTCCGGCTTGGGGCCGCCCAGACTGGCACTCCGGGCCAGAATAGCCTTAGTGGCAGGGAGCTGGACGGTGGGAAGGGGGCCCACGGGGGGGGGGGCAAAGGGGAGGAAGGACAGCAGTTAAAGCGAGAGGCGACCAGGACGTGAGCAAGCGAGTTCTGCTGCAGGGACGGGGAGGGGGCTGCAGTCTGCAGCACTGTGGAGAGAGGAATGCCAGGATTTGCTGAGAGTGAGGACTGGCTGCCTCACGGCTTCGCTGCTTTCTCCCACAAGTGTCGTTTCTCTTTCTCCGCTTTCTCCTCCCTGCAAACCCGCCACTCTCACCCCAGGAGGGCCGTGTTGCCATCACCAGGGTTGCCAACTTGTTGCTGTGCATGTATGCAAAAGAGACCGTGGGCTTTGGCATGCTGAAGGCCAAGGTAAGCTTCCCTGGGGGTCTTTTGTTTGCTTCCATTTTTGCTGGTCTGTTCCCTGCACCCAGCGGTGGCTGTTGAGCAGCCCAGCTTTGAAATGCTGCCTGTTGCACAGGACTGTTTGGAGCAGGTTGCAACCGCTTTGTTCAGAGGGGTCGCCTTTGTGCCAGTATTGTGGTAAACACAGCAGCGTTGCCATTCACATCAGGGAGCTCCTGGTTCCAGGGCCTGCCTTAGGAGCTGCAGGGCTCCTAGTTTACCCTGGCCCAGGGCCCCCTTAGGCACGTCTCCAGCTGTAGCCCTGCTCTCCAAGCCTTCCTCTGGGGTGATGTCTGAACTGAGCCCATCTCTCGTTTATCTGCTTTCCAGAACATGGGCTGCGTCCTCACTGCCAAGCCTCTCCTTGCCTTTTTTTTTCTCCCCAGGCTCAAGCATTGGTCCAGTACCTGGAAGACCCCCTCACGCAGGTCGCTGCTTCGTGAGTGGAGGATGGAGACCAAGGTGGAGCTCAACAATTGTGGTGGTTCTTGTTGGGAGCGCAACTTGTCTACCAAGATGACTTCCAGGACTCCCTGTCCCCCCCCCCCCCCGCCCAGCACTGCAGAGAGTGGTTGACGCTTGTGGTTCTGTGTGTTTAAAAAATGAGAAAATAGCAGCGGGAAAAGAATAAAAAGGGGGTTTATATGGGCTTGTGTCCTCTTTGTGGAATGGGCTGCTGATCTCACTGGGAGTTGGGTTCAGGTTCAGAGCAGTCTTAAGTGGAGGACCGATGAAGTTGTGTTGATCCTTGAAGGGGAACCAGGCAACGAGAAGCTGGAGCAAAAATAACTTTGGAAGGGCAGTACTTTTCCATGCAGAAAGCAAGAGGGGAGGGGATTCGACCCTCCTCATCCCTACACATTTTGGTCCTAAAATCCATTATGGCCCTTGGCTTATATTTTAGTGTCAGTGTTTATATTGTTTGTGTTTACGATACAGAAATGCAACACAAGGTGTTTCCAACACTTGGTCAAGCTTGACCTGTTGCCTCCTGCTTTAGCAAGGTGAGAATCAGTACCGGAAATGACCACTTGATGGCAGCAAAAGACTGAAGATGCCCATCGAGGTTCTCTTTGGCCTGCCCTGATACGGGGCTGGTTTGGGGGGTCAGGGATATGGTGAGTCCCACCTGTGCTGAGATGACGCACTTTGGAATGGGTCACGCTTGTCAATTCGGGACGGCCCAAGGAAGGTGGTACTTCAAACAGCCCACAATGGTAGCCTCCCGTGTCCAAAGCCTGGCAGGAGTGAGGGGGGGCTTCTGGCCATAGGCCACGGACGACCACATCAGCCCTCCGGGCAGCAAGGCCAGCACCCTGGAGCCACTCCAGACAGGAGCCCCAGATGGAGGGCCTCCTGGAGCAACTGGGTCAGTCCTGGCTCCTGCCTGCCTCAGTTTGACCAGGGGCTGCTGCTAGCACATGCCCCTCCCCCCAGTCTGGGGAAGTCATTGCAGCCGTGGGGGCCTGATCCACTTCAACAATGGGCCCTTTTTCCTCCATGAAACAGTGGACGCCTTCCACGGGCTCCTTACCCACAGGCCAGAAACGCATTGAGGTCACTGCACACACAATGACACCATCACCTACAGCCTTGTCTGGGGTCACCGCTGAGTAAATGTGCACATGATGCTGCTGCTGCAAGTGGAGTTTCTAGAGGGTTTGAGTTGCACATTTGGAACAGAACGGCAGATTCTCGCACCCACCACACAAGATCAAAACAACAGCGGGGCCCTTCTGGGAGCCTCTTCCTGCCATCTGAGGTGGCTTCCTTCCACTTGCAAATGCCCCCCTGAAACATTTTGGGAACCTCCAGGCACGCGCTCTCTGAGGCAGGTATCCTGGGTCCCGCTTGTCTGTTGGCAAAATGGCTGCAGGAGTTTGACGCGACTCCCCACGCCTCCTCCTCGGGACACCTTTCTAACAGGTTGAGCCTGTGAGCTCACCGCCTTCTGCATTCCACCCTTCCGGTCTAACTGGATGAGTTATGTAGGTTTGTGGAAGGGGAGGTGAGCGGAGCACGACCTTTGCCAAACGCACCATGTGGTTTCTGAACTGGAGCACAAACAGGACCTGGAAAGTGGCCACTTCCATTTTGACAAAAGAAGCAAGTTTCTAGCCCTCAGGCGTGTGAGGCAATGCATGAAGACAGACCAGTAGCTTTCTGCAAAGGTTTGCCCCAAACATCATGCTTGCAATTTGCCCATGTTGCAGAAGGGGGGAGGCTGAGACCTAGATGGAGGGGATTCCCCTCCCCCCCAAGGCCACAAAGCAGGAGCTGGACAGATGACGCCAGCCCAGAGTCTGCGGAACGGCTGGCCTCATTTGGATAACAAATCTGCAGTGGTGCCATGTTTGTGCCTTCTGAAACACATCAGGACTCTTAAGTTCCCACCCCTCAGGGCCAGGTCTCCCCTGTGAGGGTCCAGCATTGGAGCTGGCTCAACTTCATGCAGTTGGCAGCTGCCTTTCTGTTGAGTTGAATTTTCTGGGTGCTGTTGGAAAGGCAGAAGAGCGTCAGCACAGAGCGTCTCGGCTTTATCTGTGAAACTTCCGCCTGCCGCGCTGCTTGTTGGCAGCAGAGGAGAGCTGCAGGAAAGAAGCCGACTGTGAGCAGCCCTGTGCAGTCACAGAAACTGCAATCTGCCAGCAACCAGGGAAACCTTCCTGTGACCTTAACGCCAGGCCCAGGCGGAGCACAGCCACGCAGGTGACACGCCCAGGTGAGGTGCAGGGGAGGGGCCGGCTCAGCCCTTACCTGCTCAACCAGCACAACCGCCAAGAGTCTGAGTGGCAGGGCTGCACCTTGAACCAGCCTCGCTGGGAGCTGCGTTCCCTCTCCCCGCCTTGCACAAAAGGGCCCCCACCCATCCAGCCACCCCCTCTCCAAACAGTCACCTCCCTTTCCACAGGTAAACGCTGCTTGTCCTTCTCGGCCACTCTCCAGCTCTCGCCTGCAGCTGGCTTGGAAACTCTGCAAGAAAACAGCAGCCAGGCAGCTCTGTTTTTTCTGCTACCTCCCTTCTTGGTGGACAAGCTTGGCGGATCGGAGAGGCAGCGGAAGGCTCCCTGTGGAAAGGGCCCATTGGGGCAGGCAGCCAGCCAGCCATGGGGACATCGGAGGAGGATTATAATTTTGTCTTCAAAGGTGAGTGACCTTGTTCTGAAGGCTCAGGCGAGTTCTCTGTCCAGCCTAGAAGGGAAGGCACCTTTCAGATCCCAGGTACCGAGCAACATCTCAGGCCTGCAGTCCCAACTCCCCCATGGAGCTACAGTTTGGAAGGACATGGAGCCCTTGTGAAATGCATGAAGGGGATCCAGCCAGCTACCCCATTTGGAGCAGTAGGGTTTTTTTTCTCTCTGCTTCACACTTGGTTCCATAGAATCGCAGAGTTGGAGGGAACCCAAGAGGCCATCTAGTCCACCCCACAT
Organism: Tiliqua scincoides; assembly: GCF_035046505.1. NCBI lineage: Eukaryota > Metazoa > Chordata > Lepidosauria > Squamata > Scincidae > Tiliqua > Tiliqua scincoides. The sequence continues at coordinate 5,421,562 of NC_089835.1, forward strand.
CTGCAGCCATAAACCCTCCTAGAGCATCTCCAGCAGGTACCTCTCAAGCCTCTGCTTGGAAATCTCCAGGGAGGGAGAATCCACCACCTCCCTCAGCAATCTCCTGACTTAGCTGGTTATTTTGCTTCGGACCATTGTTTTATTGCTTTTATTATTATTTTTATATTGCTGTAAGCCACCTAGGGGGTCAGAAAGGCAAGGGAGAATCTGCAAGGTAAAGAAATAGAGACAGATTGTATTGCTTAATGTATTTTTATCTGTTTGCGTATGAATCAACTACATCTTTGAAGAGAAAAAGCAAAGTACGTTTGTGCTGGACGTTGCTTGACACCCACTGGAATTCCAAGTAATTAACCATTGAAAAATTCCCAGAAAGGGAGGCCGCTTTAGTCTGTCACATGGTTTTTAATCATGTTAATCTTCCCACTTGAGTCCAGTTGGTTTGCTTTTCTTCCCCCTTCCCTTGTTCACTTGGAGCTGCCAGATGTCTGCTCACCCCTTGAGTTTGCCCGTCTTCCACCTTGCAGAAGGCTGAGCTGCTCTGAAGCCTGGCTGCAGCTGGTCTGCAAAGCCAACCTGGGCATCTCATAAAGCGCTGCTTGTTTCCAAGAGGGGTGTGGGTGTCAATGGATACAGAGCAACTTGCAATTGCTCAGAAGCCAACCAAACCTGAGCATCTAACAAAAGCGCTGCTTGTTTGCAAGCTCAGAACAAGCAAGGTAAGCTCTGCATGAGGTCACCTGCAGGTGTACTAGGCCTGGAGCAGCAGAATGAGAAAGGTTAGCGTCTTCTTCCCGGTGGCTTATTGTTCAGTCATCTCTGTGTGGTCAGCTGAGGCTTCATACCTGCAGCATTTTTCACCTGTCTGATTTGCTCTGTCCTAAAGGCTTACACAGAATAACTGTCTCTGCTGTTGAGTCCCACCCTGTCCCGTGGGCTCAAGGTGGCTGCAAGACTAGTTATGTCCCCACCTGTTGAGGTCCACTCCTAAGGCCTTCAGATCCCTCTTGCAGATGTCCTTGTATCGCAGCTGTGGTCTACCTGTAGGGCGCGTTCCTTGCACGAGTTGACCATAGAAGAGATCCTTTGGGATCCGCCCATCATCCATTTTCACGACATGACCGAGCCAACGCAGGCGTCCAGAATTGGGGTGCTGAAATCCGACATGCCAGTTTCCTTTGCAAAGCCTGTTTTCCTGTGGGGTCCCTGGACTTGCTGCCTTCCTTGTGTGGATAGCAACCGTTGGCAGATATCAGAACAAGGGGGTGATATCAACCTAATCTCCTGCGTTCTCATTCTCTCTGATGTCCAAATCCACCCGCTCCCTGGACAAGAAAAGGAGTGGTGTGGAGGGCTAGAGCATCTCAGGCGAAGGACTGCCAAGGCAAGTGGCAAAGAGACTTGCCAGTTCGGAAGAAGCACTGGGGCTCTCAAGGTGCGGCTGCACAAGGCAAGGACTGTGCCTCTGGGAGAGGAATGTTGTTAGTCAACAAACCACGAGGCTTGCGGCGGCCTCAGCCAGGCCCGGTTGCTGTTGACCGGATGGGCTTAGGGCATCATTTCCATTCGTGCCCAAATGCTGATGAGAAAGGCACCCGGTTCCGTTGCGCTTGTCCCTGGTTGTCCTTCCTCTTCTGCCCTTTGCTGTCTCCTCCACTGTCCAAAATCGGGTTGTAGCCCCCCTGGGGCGGGGATCTTTCTCTTTTGCGTACATGAGTCAGTAAAAGAGCCACGCTGGAGGTGTCCAGGCCTGGTTCCCTTCACCAGTCTCTCCCCTTGCAAAGTGGCAATGCTGGTCTACGTTGCAGGGCTTCAAGCACTTAGAAGTTGCTGATTCTCACCCTGGCTGGCCCACAAGATAAAACAACAGGCTTCTTCCTTGAGTGGGTCTTGATCATTCCACTTGTCTCCTCTCCCTGCAGTGGTCCTGATTGGAGAATCGGGCGTCGGAAAGACCAACCTGCTCTCCCGCTTCACCCGCAATGAGTTCAACCACGACAGCCGGACCACCATCGGAGTGGAGTTCTCCACCCGCACCATCCTGGTGGGGGACGCCCTGGTGAAAGCGCAGATCTGGGACACAGCCGGGCTGGAGCGCTATCGCGCCATCACCTCCGCGTGAGCGAGGGCTGGTGGGGTGGGGGGGGAGAGCTAGCCGTGAACCAGCAAGGCCACAGACTTGTTCTGCGAGGCCCTTCCACAGATTATCTGCGGAAACTGGTGGGCAGGGGGTCCTGGAACGGATCACCCACAGGTGCTGAGGGCCCTCTATTGAGAGGCAAATGTCCTGCACACCACAAATGGGCACAAATGTCCAATGCCAGGACTCATCTGACGGGACCCAGTCGTCCAGGACGTGGAGGTCCCGTCACCCTTTGAATGCTGCTTTGTAGTCAAAACCTTCAAGCCACCTCCCTGCATGTCAGAATCCAGGCAGGAGGAAGTTGAGCTTCCAAGCCCGCGTTTCTGCCTGATTTTCCAGATATTCCTTGCAGGAAGTCCAGGGTGTCTAATGCACGGCAGCTTTCCCAGACACCTCTGCCTGCAGCCTGCTGTGATGGGGGGTCTCGGCAGAGAAGGGGGCCCCTGAAGCACCACCACTCCCTCCTCCTTCCACTAACCCCCCTCCCACTCTCTCCCTTCCCGCGACCCCAGATACTACCGAGGGGCCGTGGGGGCCCTGCTGGTGTTCGACATCACCAAACACCAGACCTACGAGGTGGTGGAGCGCTGGCTGAAGGAGCTGTACGACCACGCCGAGGCCACCATTGTGGTCATGCTGGTGGGCAACAAGACGGACCTGGCCCAAGCCCGGGAAGTCCCCACTGAGGAGGCCAAGATGTATGCGGGTAAGGGCAGGGTGGGGCACAGCTTGGGCCCCCTCCAGGCACCCTGGGCATTTGAGGCACATGCAAAGGGCACATTCTTGGCTTCGGTGTAAAGTCACAGGAGCTGTGATAGGGAGGGAACTGGAGCTGGCCTGAGTCAGCACAAGCAGGAGGTCAGCTAAGACAGTCGCCTCAGGCGACCGGCAGGGGCACCCATCCCTGTCTACCTCCTTCCTCCACCTCTTGCCTCTCCTGCTTCCTTGATTGAAAAGGGGAACAGGTGTGGAGTTTCTGACGGTCTAGCCCCCTTTCCCCTCTCCTCCACACCCCCTCCTATGCTCACTTTCAAGGCCAGCAGCAATGTGTCTCTGAACACCTTGCAGAACACCTGTTGCAAGGAAGGAATAGCACTGAAAACAGAATTTAAACACACACACACACACACACCCCCAGATAAATATCATAGCAACCTGGAGTGCCAACCTCTGCATGTTCACTCAGAATCAAATTCCGCTGTGTTCAGTAGGACTTAAACCTGCCCAGGCCTGAATGCCACACGGTCCCCGTGCTGTGTCTCAGGCAGCCTTTGAGAAAGGCAACATAGGCATTAGCAGGTGCCCCTTGGCAAATTTCTCAGTTTGCCTCCCGCTGAGCCGGTCCTGGACTAATATTCTCAGCTAAAACGGGGAGCGGTGTGAGCAGGTCTTCCTGTTGCTCTTGCCACAGAAAACAACGGCCTGCTGTTCGTGGAGACGTCGGCACTGGACTCCACCAACGTTGAACTGGCCTTTGAAACTATTCTGAGAGGTGAGTGGGCTGGCGTGGCCTTCGGAGGGGCTGCTCCCAGCACCCAGAGTGCTTCCAGCTGGTGGGCCTACCTGCAGGGCTGGAGCGGGGGGCATGTCTTTCCTCATCTCTTGGCTGCAGGTGACAAATCAAAACCAAAGGCGGTGTGTTTTCGCCCCTCTCTTTCTCCTAGACATTTTCAACAAAGTGCAGAAGCAGAAGCAGAAAAGCCCCCTGGACCCCACCGTGTCCCTCTCGGCCGAGAGCAGCGGCGTGGCGTCCACCTCGCAAGCCGTGGAAGCGAAGCGCGCCTGCTGCCTGAACCTCTGAGGGGCAGGGACGGGGCTGGGGGTCGCGTGGGGCCCGCAGCCACGTGCCAGGGAGTTGGGTGGGTGGACGAGGATGCTCCTCTTTCTGGGTGCCTCTGCAGTCCGGGGCTGGCTTTCGAAGGGGTTTGGTCTGCCTCTCCTCCTCAGTCGAGGGGCCACAGCGGTGTCTTGGAGCAAGATGGTCTCGTGCTTTTAAAAGCCTCTCGGTGTGCCTGGAATGACTGGCGGTCCTTTCCGCTGTTCGTGAGAATGGGCTCTGATGCCATCGATGAACAGGGGAACATTTGCGTGTGCCTGTGCGTGGGCTGCACTCTGATTCCTCCGGTGCGTGGAGGTAGCTTCACTCCTACAGTCTCTCCGCATCAACATCACACGTCCCTCTGCCTGTGTTTGAACAGCTCAGCAACGTCAGAACCTCCTTCCTCCTCCGTCAAGTCATCTTCCCTTTTTTTTCAAGGTACCATGTTAAATTGACTGTATAATTTCATTGATTAAATATGAATGTAACGTTTATTTCAACCACGTGCCTCTTTGTGTTAGGCTAGCACTGCGTTTGTTTTGATCTGGAGTCATACTTGGGGCCTCTCCAATCAATAAGCTTTCCTTGTCCTCCTTTTTGAAGGTTCCTCTCTTGTTGCTCCCCTTCATGCCCTCCCTCTTTCCCTCCCAAAACAGAGCCAGACTTGGCTCCGGAAGAGCCACGTATGATAAACTTCAGACGCTTGAGAGCTTCAATATTTAAGAAGCATTAAAAATCTTAAATGTATTGACTCGCTGTGAACATTAAACTTAATGTTTTAATCCAGTGGACTTTCAGTTGATACCTGAGAAATAATTATAAAGCTTAAAAATGTCTCATTTACCTTTCAATATTGATTATGATGCAAAAAGGAGCTCAGCCCACGTATTTCTGTGAGCCACGCATTATCTGTCAAGGAGCCACAGTTTGGCTACCCCTGGGCTAGAGCATCTGTCCTGACTTCGGCGAGACTTTCAGAGTCCAGCGGTGTTTATGCAGAAGTGACCCTCAACTAGGTGAGGGAGGGTATCTTACTTGGGGCTTAGTTGCATGCCTTGCACAAAGACCCCAAAGCTTTGGGATGGGGGTGGCTTGGAGTGGAGAAAGGGAACCATTCCATGTCCCCACCACGAAGCTGGGAACCTGGTGCCGGTCAGTGTTGCTGGAAAAACCACGTACTGGCTCTTGGGAGACCAGCAAGTGTGCGCTCTGGACTTCCTGGCCTGCCCTGGAGAGGTGCCAAGCTGTGTTCACACACAGTCTGGTCAGACCTGGAACAGCGGAAGTGTTTGAGTGTCGTTTCAGAGGGTGTGGACACTTTTCCCTCTTGTACCGCCCGGCCTGGGCACCGCCCGAGGTGACGGATGGGCAGTCAGTTCAGAGCAGACAAAAGACAGCCTTGTGCAACACAATAATCATCACCATAATAATAGCAAATTATTATTATTGATGACAACGGAGGGAATTTTCTGTCAGGAAGTGTGATGGTGGCCTCTGGCTCAGAGGATTTGAAAAGGGGGTTGGCAAATGTGTGGTCTAGCGATGGTTCTTAGCTGTGCTGTGAGATGGAACCTCCCCATTCAGGGGCAGTTTATCTCTGAATACAAGCAGAGGAAAGGCCTTCCAGGGGGGGTTTTGTCCTTGGAATGTAGGCCAACTCGCAACTCTCTCTTGCTGGATCGTATCCAACGTCCGCACTCCATAGTCACCTCTCTTGTAAAATGGAAATAATTTTCCTTGCCATTCGTGCCATTGATAAGACACAGGCTGGCCTTTGTGGGAAGGGAAATGTGTGGGTATCCATATGTGTGCGTGTGTGTTAATGTATAGATACATACATGGAACTTATTTTGTAAATAAACAGTTCTTCATTCTGGTTTTTATTTCCTGGCTTTGCTTAACAGGCTGATCTTTTGGGAGGGGAGGAGTGTCAGCAGGTGTGGGGGAATCGTTTATCCCACCAGAGCTGGTTTGGGAGAAGGTTGTCATTTCCACAGGACCGGGGGGGGGGGGGGAGATCCACTGAAGCTGGGGTGTTTACATACACAAGCTCCCTGAGACAGAGACTGGTCTGCATAACTTTGGAAAGCACCGAGTAATCTCTCTCTCACACACACACACATTCACACCTCCGAGAGGGAGGGGAGAACTGGACAAATGCTGGATGCCATTTGGGAAGGAGGACTAAGAAGTAAGCTGAAGACCAGGCTGTAACAAGGATGGATTTCGAGGAGGGTTTTCAAGCCAGACCCCTGCATTGGCTGCTGCAAAACTTCCCACTGTCAGGACTCTGTGCACTTGCTGAAGCCAAGAAGGATCAGGCCTCAACCTGTTGGGGGAGGGGGGAGGCCTGGGAAATGGCAAGTTGGCTGCCTTGCAACCCAAAGCCCATGAAGGGAGAGGAACAGTCAAGAGTCTGGTCCACTCCAGTGATTTTCAACTGGTGTGCTGGTCAGTGCCGCAAAAGGTTCACAGGTGTGTTGTGGGAGTTTGGGAGAGGGTCATTTTATGAGTAGGGCTGCTGTTGGGGGACGTGAGCCGGCAGCCTGGTGGGCCTTGTCAAGGGTAGAGAGACAAGCAGCGTGCCCTGAAGACCCACCTCCCCTCTTCTGCTTGGTTCTCTGTTTTCAGGGTCAGGGAGTGGGAGGGGGCAGCTGGAGGCCAGGCACTCCTCGGCTGGCTCATCGGGAACAGGCCCCGTCACCCCACAGTCATGAAAACCGGCATGTTTGGCAGGTCTTGAGCAAACTGGTCCGGCGAGTCCAAAGCAGCCGAAGAGCGGCCATCAGGCAGATCTCGGCCAGGCGGCCGCTGCAAAGAAGCAACACAGAGGAGGTCACACCAAACAAACACTTCCGGCCGTTTCCACCAGCCTGAAAGGCACGTGAGGGCCTTTGTGAGACCCCTGGATGGGCAGCCGCAGAACCATCCGGAACTGCACAAGGAAACCACTCGTATTTCTGGAAACATCTTCAGCACCGGGTGTGCTGCTGTTGTGTGTGTTTTTGTGTTGTTAACAAAAACTAACAGTGCTGGGACAGGAGCTCTCCCCCCCCCCCCAGATTCCAGGCATCCCTTGAGGGCTGACCTGCTCAGACTTCCACGTTCAGGGGCAGTCTACGTTTGAGAAGGTGGGCACAGGCACGAGGGACGAACTGCCTTTCTGGGGGCTCCTCCAGAGGGCTTTTTGGTCTCCCCCAGAGGAGCTGCTCCCTCCTAGTCCTCAGTGAGGCGTGGAGGACAGCCTGCGGTCCCGGGAGGAGCCTGGAGAGGGATGGGGGGGCATGTGAGGCGGCTCCAGTCTGCATCCACCCAAGAGTTATTAAGGAATTGAAGAATGAAGTTGCTGATCTCTTGACTAAAATATGCAACTTGTCCCTCGAACCGGCCACGGTGCCAGAAGATTGGAGGATGGCAAATGTCACGCCTATCTTTAAAAAGGGAAAGAGGGGGGACCCGGGAAACTATAGGCCGGTCAGCCTAACATCCATACCGGGTAAGATGGTGGAATGCCTCATCAAAGATAAGATCTCAAAACACATAGATGAACTGGCCTTGCTGAGGGAGAGTCAGCATGGCTTCTGTAAGGGTAAGTCTTGCCTCACGAACCTTATAGAATTCTTTGAAAAGGTCAACAGGCATGTGGATGCGGGAGAACTCGTGGACATTATATATCTGGACTTTCAGAAGGCGTTTGACACGGTCCCTCACCAAAGGCTACTGAAAAAACTCCACAATCAGGGAATTATAGGGCAGGTCCTCTCACGGACTGAGAACTGGCTGAAGACTAGGAAGCAGAGAGTGGGTGTCAATGGGCAATTTTCACAATGGAGAGAGGTGAAAAGCGGTGTGCCCCAAGGATCTGTCCTGGGACCGGTGCTTTTCAACCTCTTCATAAATGACCTGGAGACAGGGTTGAGCAGTGAAGTGGCTAAGTTTGCAGACGACACCAAACTTTTCCGAGTGGTAAAGACCAGAAGTGATTGTGAGGAGCTCCAGAAGGATCTCTCCAGACTGGCAGAATGGGCAGCAAAATGGCAGATGCGCTTCAATGTCAGTAAGTGTAAAGTCATGCACATTGGGGCAAAAAATCAAAACTTTAGATATAGGCTGATGGGTTCTGAGCTGTCTGTGACAGATCAGGAGAGAGATCTTGGGGTGGTGGTGGACAGGTCGATGAAAGTGTCGACCCAATGTGCGGCGGCAGTGAAGAAGGCCAATTCTATGCTTGGGATCATTAGGAAGGGTATTGAGAACAAAATGGCTAGTATTATAATGCCGCTATACAAATCGATGGTAAGGCCACACCTGGAGTATTGTGTCCATTTCTGGTCGCATCTCAAAAAAGACATAGTGGAAATGGAAAAGGTGCAAAGGAGAGCAACTAAGATGATTACGGGGCTTGGGCACCTTCCTTATGAGGAAAGGCTACAGCGTTTTGGCCTCCTCAGCCTAGAAAAGAGACGCTTGAGGGGGGACATGATTGAGACATACAAAATTATGCAGGGGATGGACAGAGTGGACAGAGAGATGCTCTTTACACTCTCACATAACACCAGAACCAGGGGACAGCCACTCAAATTGAGTGATGGGAGAGGTAGGACACACAAAAGAAAATATTTCTTTACTCGGCGTGTGGTTGGTCTGTGGAACTCCTTGCCACAGGATGTGGTGATGGTGTCTGGCCTGGACGCCTTTAAAAGGAGATTGGACAAGTTTCTGGAGGAAAAATCCATTACGGGGTACAAGCCCTGATGTGTATGCGCAACCTCCTGATTTTAGAAATGGGTTATGTCAGAATGCCAGATGCAAGGAAGGGCACCAGGATGAGGTCTCTTGTTATCTGGTGTGCTCCCTGGGACATTTGGTGGGCCGCTGTGAGATACAGGAAGCTGGACTAGATGGGCCTGTGGCCTGATCCAGTGGGGCTGTTCTGATGTTCTTAACTACAATTCCCAGGAAGCCTTGCAGGTCTCTTGTTGTCTGGTGTGCTCCCTGGGACATTTGGTGGGCCGCTGTGAGATACAGGAAGCTGGACTAGATGGGCCTGTGGCCTGATCCAGTGGGGCTGTTCTGATGTTCTTAACTACAATTCCCAGGAAGCCTTGCAGGTCTCTTGTTGTCTGGTGTGCTCCCTGGGACATTTGGTGGGCCGCTGTGAGATACAGGAAGCTGGACTAGGTGGGCCTGTGGCCTGATCCAGTGGGGCTGTTCTGATGTTCTTAACTACAATTCCCAGGAAGCCTTGCAGGTCTCTTGTTGTCTGGTGTGCTCCCTGGGACATTTGGTGGGCCGCTGTTAGATACAGGAAGCTGGACTAGGTGGGCCTGTGGCCTGATCCAGTGGGGCTGTTCTTATGTTCTTAACTACAATTCCCAGGAAGCCTTGCAGGTCTCTTGTTGTCTGGTGTGCTCCCTGGGGCATTTGGTGGGCCGCTGTGAGATACAGGAAGCTGGACTAGGTGGGCCTGTGGCCTGATCCAGTGGGGCTGTTCTGATGTTCTTAACTACAATTCCCAGGAGGCCTTGCAGGTCTCTTGTTGTCTGGTGTGCTCCCTGGGGCATTTGGTGGGCCGCTGTGAGATACAGGAAGCTGGACTAGCTGGGCCTATGGCCTGATCCAGTGGGACTGTTCTTATGTTCTTAACTACAATTCCCAGGAAGCCTTGCAGGTCTCTTGTTGTCTGGTGTGCTCCCTGGGACATTTGGTGGGCCGCTGTGAGATACAGGAAGCTGGACTAGGTGGGCCTATGGCCTGATCCAGTGGGGCTGTTCTTATGTTCTTAAACTACAATTCCCAGGAGGCCTTGCAGGTCTCTTGTTGTCTTGTGTGCTCCCTGGGCATTTGGTGGGCCGCTGTGAGATACAGGAAGCTGGACTAGCTGGGCCTATGGCCTGATCCAGTGGGGCTGTTCTTATGTTCTTAACTACAATTCCCAGGAAGCCTTGCAGGTCTCTTGTTGTCTGGTGTGCTCCCTGGGACATTTGGTGGGCCGCTGTGAGATACAGGAAGCTGGACTAGGTGGGCCTATGGCCTGCTCCAGTGGGGCTGTTCTTATGTTCTTAACTACAATTCCCAGGAAGCCTTGCAGGTCTCTTGTTGTCTGGTGTGCTCCCTGGGACATTTGGTGGGCCGCTGTGAGATACAGGAAGCTGGACTAGATGGGCCTCTGGCCTGCTCCAGTGGGGCTGTTCTTATGTTCTTAACTACAATTCCCAGGAAGCCTTGCAGGTCTCTTGTTATCTGGTGTGCTCCCTGGGGCATTTGGTGGGCTGCTGTGAGATACAGGAAGCTGGACTAGATGCGCCTATGGCCTGCTCCAGTGGGGCTGTTCTTATGTTCTTAACTACAATTCCCAGGAAGCCTTGCAGGTCTCTTGTTGTCTTGTGTGCTCCCTGGGCATTTGGTGGGCCGCTGTGAGGTACAGGAAGCTGGACTAGGTGGGCCTATGGCCTGCTCCAGTGGGGCTGTTCTTATGTTCTTAACTACAATTCCCAGGAAGCCTTGCAGGTCTCTTGTTGTCTGGTGTGCTCCCTGGGACATTTGGTGGGCCGCTGTGAGATACAGGAAGCTGGACTAGATGGGCCTCTGGCCTGCTCCAGTGGGGCTGTTCTTATGTTCTTAACTACAATTCCCAGGAAGCCTTGCAGGTCTCTTGTTATCTGGTGTGCTCCCTGGGGCATTTGGTGGGCTGCTGTGAGATACAGGAAGCTGGACTAGATGCGCCTATGGCCTGCTCCAGTGGGGCTGTTCTTATGTTCTTAACTACAATTCCCAGGAAGCCTTGCAGGTCTCTTGTTGTCTTGTGTGCTCCCTGGGCATTTGGTGGGCCGCTGTGAGATACAGGAAGCTGGACTAGCTGGGCCTATGGCCTGATCCAGTGGGGCTGTTCTTATGTTCTTAACTACAATTCCCAGGAAGCCTTGCAGGTCTCTTGTTGTCTGGTGTGCTCCCTGGGACATTTGGTGGGCCGCTGTGAGATACAGGAAGCTGGACTAGATGGGCCTCTGGCCTGCTCCAGTGGGGCTGTTCTTATGTTCTTAACTACAATTCCCAGGAAGCCTTGCAGGTCTCTTGTTATCTGGTGTGCTCCCTGGGGCATTTGGTGGGCTGCTGTGAGATACAGGAAGCTGGACTAGATGCGCCTATGGCCTGCTCCAGTGGGGCTGTTCTTATGTTCTTAACTACAATTCCCAGGAAGCCTTGCAGGTCTCTTGTTGTCTTGTGTGCTCCCTGGGCATTTGGTGGGCCGCTGTGAGGTACAGGAAGCTGGACTAGGTGGGCCTATGGCCTGATCCAGTGGGGCTGTTCTTATGTTCTTAAACTACAATTCCCAGGAGGCCTTGCAGGTCTCTTGTTATCTGGTGTGCTCCCTGGGCATTTGGTGGGCCGCTGTGAGATACAGGAAGCTGGACTAGATGGGCCTATGGCCTGATCCAGCGGGGCTGTTCTTATGTTCTTAACAGCTGTTCCTAGAGCGCCCCCCCCCCCGCGCGGGACCGGATCCGGGCTCTGCCCGCTTCCCACGTGCAGGGTGCTCCGGTCCTCAACAGTGGAGCCCCTTCCCGGGGAGGGGGTGAACAGCGCCCCCCTCGGCTGGGCTTTGCCTTGCAGGGGGGAGGGGGGTGGGAGGCGCCGCCCACTTACCTGGCCAGGTGAGCTGCGCGCAGCCACTGCGGGCGCAGCTGGGCCAATGGCTGCGGAGCGGAGGGAGGGAGGGAGCGGGCGGGCGGCCAATGGGGGCCCGCTCCCCAGCCGAGCCCAGGTGTGCGCTGCGTCCTCCTCCCGGCGCGGCGAGAGGCAGCAGGTGCGGGGCTGGGCTGGGCAGCCGGCAGCATGCGGGGCAAGGACGACGAGTACGACTACCTCTTCAAGAGTGAGTGCGACCCCCGGGCCCCCCTCCCCTCCCCGCCGACCTCTTCTCCGGGCGGGCCGGGACTGCGAGGCGGGACCTCTGCTGGGGCGCCCACAAGAGCTCCCGGACCCCCAGGCGGGGCCTCCCCTGACCCGGCCCTGGCTTGCCTGGCAGCGGGGCTGCCCCGCCTGGCACCGCTCAGCTCAGGACAGCACCCTGCCCGGAAAACTCTCCCCCACTGAAGCTGGAAGCGGCAACGCGGTCAGGGCACGGACCTGGCCTGGGGAACCTCCCTGTTCAGGAGCAGTCTACCTCCCTGCTGGGGAACAGCTCGGCCCGGAAGCCTCCCGGGTGCGCTTCCCACAGATGCTGGGCTGACAACAGCCCAACGGGGGAGATCGCCCCAAGATGTGTCAGGAAAGGCCTCTGCTTGAAACATGTTCCCCCCCCCCCCGAAATCTCAGCCCCAGGAAGGCAGCTGAACTGGGGAGTGGGCTTCACTTTCACTTGCCTGCAGCTGTTAAGAGAAGCTGAGATGGTGACTTAGGAAAGGACGCCAGGGGGCTGGAGCCTGTGGGCTTGCCCAGCCTGCCAGGGGCTATTTCTTTCTCCCCCCCCCCCACTTGATGTCAGGCCAGAGGCCCTGCTGAAGTCTTCAGGGTGACTTTCAGGAGTCCTCCGGAGACAGGGGCTCCTCCTGGGAGACTGCAGGCCATTCCTGTTTGGCTAGCAACCCTAGAAAGCCTGGTGCTGGATCACGAGGTGGGCATGCAAATAAAACCCTGAGATCTCCGTTGCTGAACAAACCAGCGCCTGGCAGAGGAGACTGACCTGAAGTCAGAAGTCAAGTGAACCGCAGCCCTGCCGGGAGGGGGCTGTTTAAACCTAATTATTTTCAAAACCACGTTCCTAATTGCGGCCTGGCTTGTATCATGGCGGCCACCTGACAAAAGAGCTTTAAAATACTGTAGGTGCAGAGCCTAGAATTCCTGGTGTCCCTGTCCTCGTTCTTGCCCTTCCTAGTGCACCTGCAGTACTGGAAGAATTGCAGCAGCCTACCCTGCAGGGCTGTTGCCTGGGTTGTTTAAACGCTCTACTGTAAAGCGCTTGTTGCACTGAAGCCTGGTTTAAACAAAAACCCCAAGTCCCTTGTTTATTTTCCCCACAACGCCTGATTGCACCTGATAAGGATCAAAAACGGCCCCTTCTGTCAGACTTTTCCAGGTGGCTGAATATCAAAACTGGTTTGTGCTGCCTTCTGGGGAAAGGGGTGTCCTTCCATTGCAGAGGAGCAGGAGACTGGCGGGCTAGAGTGGCCCCTCTTCCTCCACACTTCCTTGTCTGCTCTCTGTTTTCCCCTTCTGCATGCAGGGAAGGAGAGTGTTGTTGTGGGGCTTGTGTGGCATTTGACTTGCTGTCTTGAGAGCCGGGGAAGGGGGAGGTCTCGCTTATCTGGGAAGGAGGGGGAAGTGTGGAAGGGTGTCTCTGCGAGCAGCGGCCTGTCTGTCGAGGGTCTGGATGGATTGGCCGTGGTCCTCCCGCGGAGTGTTTGAGCACATGAGTTTGGGGGGATGCATCTTACTGCTCTGGTGGGTCCAGCCCCATCAGGCTTGGGTTGCTGTGGGGGCAGAGGCCCCGGCTACACAGCCCCTGGGTTTTTAACAGGGTTGGTCCAAGCGAAGGGGATGGTCTGCCCTTGGCCTCCCTCCTGCCGGGGAATGAGTCACATCAGCCTGTGGAATGAAGTCATCGGGCTGAGCTTGCTGTGACTCACCTCCTTGTTCCGTAGCAGCCGCACACCTTCAGGAAGGGGGTGCCCCCACCGGCACACCTGCGCCCCACACCCAGGTTCGCACAGTGATACGCAAGGACAGAGGTCGGCCACCTGGAAACGACAGGAGAGGCTTTTCAAGTGAAAGGGAGCCGTTGGGTGCTGCGCTTTCCTTCTGGCTCACGCTGTCTGTGCAGGGAGGGGGGAGGGAGAAGAAATGCAGCCTTTCCGGTTTAGTGGCGGGTTGCCTGGACGAGGCAAACTGCAGCTCAGGTGTGCAAAGAGCCAGCAGCCAGGAAGCTGCGTAGCATCCTTTGCAGGAGGGAGGCTTTTCCTCCCACCAGGGGCCCAGCTGGAGCTGGAGCTTAAACTGATCTCCAATGGATTGAGCTCGCCTTTAAGAGTGTAAGAAGAGCCCCACTGGATCAGGCCAAAGGCCCACTGAGCATCTCACAGTGGCCCACCAGGTGCCTCCGGGAGCACACAGGACCACAAGAGACCTGCATCCTGGTGCCCTCCCTTTCACCTGGCATGCAGAGGCAGCACACTTCTAGAACCAGGAAGTTGCGCACACCTGTGATGGAGCTTTCCTCCATCAATCTATCTAATGCCCTTGGAAAGGCATCTAGGCCAGGTGTCATCACCACATCCTGTGGCAAGGTGTTTCACAGGCTGGGTAAAGAAAAAAAACAACTCTTTCATCCATTCTAATTCTCCTGCCAATCAATTCAAGTGGTTGTCCCCGGATTCTGGTGTTGTGTGAGAGGAAAAAGAACACCCTTCTATCCATCCACTCCATGCATAATTTTATGTCTCAGTTCACTCCCCCACACCTGATAGGGCTGTCTTGACTCAGTGATCTTGCATCATGCTAGGATGGGAGCGAAGTATCTCTGGCAATGGCTTCAGACAGAGTGGGTGGGCACAGGAGACAACCTTTTGGAGGCTGCCCCCCCCATTACGGACTTCCCAAAGAGCTCTACCAGCCCTGTACTTGTGGTTCCTTTTAGGAAAGAAGTCTCAAAGGGTCTTATTAGGCAAGGGCTGCCCCAAATCTAGAACTTGTTGCTTTTAATGTTTGCATTTAATTGTATGTGTGTGTTTGTGTAAATTGTCTTGGTTTCTTGGGAAGAGAGTCTAATAACTTAAGTAGCTAATAAATTAGTGTGTGCGCGCTTGGCACAATGGGAGAGGTCAGATCTCTGCCCAGGGGCCCAGCTGTCAGAACGCGATAAAGATGTCAGGGAGGCTGTTTGTACAGTTTGAGGAAGCCCTCAAATGCTGGTGGACTTTGCTTCGTAGAATCATAGAGTTGGAAGGAACCTAATAGGTCATATAGTCCAACCTTCTGCCTTAGGCAGGAAATCCTCTTAGAGCATCTCCAACAGGTGCTTGTCAAGTCTCTGCTTGAATATCTCTAGTGAGGCAATCTCTCTCGGCAATCTGTTCCACTGCCGAAGCACCCTGACAGTCAGGAATTTTTTCCTGATGTCTAATCGAAATCTCCTTCCTTTCAGAGGAGGGGGCCAGGCTCTTTTGGGAGGCCCTTCCTGTTTGTATCTGGTCTTGACCACTGCAGATGGGTTGGGGGGGCAACGGGGTGCTTACATGACAGAATGCTGCTGTACGAATTCCCTGTGCGTAGAAAACTAGGTGCTGGCGTGAGAGTTTCTACCCATACTTCCTTCCTGACCAGCTTGCTTTCAGAATGCGGGGATTTTTTATATTTTTTATTTTTTGCTTAGAGCTGCATTCAGTTATTTTACGCCGGCAACGTTGGCCAGAAGTGATCCAGCTCAGACACGAGGAGAGCTGGGCCTGCACACGAGCGAGGCTGCCAACTCTGAGGATTTTGATCCAGGCCAGCCCTGGAGGTGTCCTCTCCAAAGCCTGTAATTGGAAGCTGTAGAGCGTGGGAGGTTCCAGGGATGTGCTGCATCCTTCAGGCAGCCTCATCCCGATCTGCTTGCTATCAGGAAGAGGCTGTGGCTAAGTTGATGTGGTAGCTGGGTCAACAGGAAGCAGCCGTTGGTCGGCGACTCTTCCAGAGATGCGGCAGCCAAACCTTACGGCCGCGTGAGCTTCTGCTACAACCAAGCAGCCTTTCCAGTGTTCCGAGACCCTGTGGTGTTTCCTTTGCCCCCACAGAGCCAGCCCCCCCATTTATTTCAGATGCTTGTAGGCCGCTGCCCCAGCATCACCCCCAATGCTCAACGCAGCATGCGTCGCTGGGGACTATGAAAATCCTTTAGGAAACCTGGCAAAACGTGCTTGCCACCCTGCCCTGGCGTGAGGCAGCCTCTCTGGGCAGAGTTGGCATTGGCTGCCCCTTGGACCTTCCCCCCCAAGACGCTGCCTCCCTCTTTCATGCCACGCCTCGTCCCTGGAGCCTTTCCAGTCTTGCCCACCCCCTCCCAGTCCTTGTTCTCTAGGGCAGTGATGCCAAAGTACACACGACTGTGCCTGCTGCCCCCTCCCCTCAGGCGGGCATTCTCTTGCTCCCGCCGCGGTGCCCCTTGGACTGCGAGGGCAGCTGCTGAGTCAGTCGGAGCCTTGAGCTCCACCCAGCAAATCCCAGTCCTGAACCTACACGCAGCGCCTGGATGGCAACCAGCTCTTGCAAAGGCACTTGAAGCTGCGCGTGCGAGATACACAAATGCTGCCACTGTTTGGCTTGCAGGTTCCTTGGGGCAGGGACCTGTCGCTTTGAGTTTAGTCTATAACAGCTTTTTTCATGCCGTGACCCTGAAAAATAAAGAAAGAGACTGCGGACCCACTGCCAATCCTGCCCCCCTCCAGGGACCCAATTGGTCCACCTTCCACCCCTGTCGCTGCCCTACCCACCACCTCCCACAGTTTCTCCCTCTCTCTTGTGTCTTCACAACAACCCTGTGAAGTAGTATCCTGAGCAGGACTGGCCTTGGAAGTTGTGGGGCAAGAGGTTGCTATGGGTTAACCCTAACCCCATTGGGGTCCTCACCTGCATGTTGAAGAACATGACCAGAATGTGCGGCTGACAGTAGTCAACACTGCATTGCCGTTCCCGGCAGTGGAGTCCGGACTGCGCTCTCAGAACTCACGCGTATGTGTCGTTTCCCCCTTTCGCAGTTGTCCTCATTGGGGACTCGGGTGTCGGGAAGAGCAACCTCCTCTCCCGCTTCACCCGGAACGAGTTCAACCTGGAGAGCAAGAGCACCATCGGGGTGGAGTTTGCCACCCGCAGCATCCAGGTGGACAACAAGACGGTGAAGGCGCAGATCTGGGACACGGCCGGGCAGGAGCGCTACCGGGCCATCACCTCCGCGTGAGTCCCCCGCTGCCCTTGGGCGCTCTGCGGGCGAGGGGGGGCTTGTGGCTGGCCGCTCTTTTCAGCGCTTGTGCCTCAGTGGGAGGAGGGGGGCTGGTGCTAAAGTCTGACCCTTTCTCTCTCCCCCACTGCAGGTACTACAGAGGGGCCGTCGGGGCGCTGCTGGTGTATGACATCGCCAAGTACCTCACCTACGAGAACGCGGAGCGCTGGCTGAAGGAGCTGCAGGACCACGCGGACGCCAACATCGTCATCATGCTGGTGGGCAACAAGAGCGACCTGCGGCACCTGCGGGCGGTGCCCACCGACGAGGCCAAGAGCTTTGCGGGTACGGCTGCCTCTGCTGGCCCCTGAGGCCACCCAAGTGCGGCCCCCTCGGCCAGGGACAGTTCCCTCTCAGCCTCGCAGGCTTGTTGTGGGGACGCAGGGAGGGAAGGAACTCTGTACGGCCCCCGGAACTCCTTGGAGGAGGGGCAGGATTGCAGAATGTGAAAAACAGAGAAACTTTTTGCCAGGGTCAGGTTTTGCAAAGAAGGCACGTGCAGAGTGCCTTCTCCCTTCTCGCACGAAGCATCTTCGCACTGGGGAGAAAAGACCTGCGGGGGGGGGGCCTTCAGAGTGTCTTGAAACCCGTTGCTTCTGGTTTCCAAAGCTTCCTCACAGAGGTCTGCTGTAGGAGCAGGCTGGACATGACAGAAACTTATTTGGTGTGGACACGCGAATCCTGATCCTGCCTTTCTCCCTCTCTCCAAACCTGCCGCAGAAAAGAACGGCTTGTCCTTCATAGAAACCTCCGCTCTGGATTCCACCAACGTGGAGACGGCCTTTCAGAACAGCCTGACGGGTGAGTCCTGTCCCAGCGCACCGCAATGTCGGAGGTGGCGCTGCGGTGCAAGAATGATAGATGACAGGCCGCTTTGGGGGGAACCTCTGAAGCCTGCCAGGATTCTTGTGATGATTCCAGACTAGGCAGGAAATAGTTCTTGACCCAACTTTTGTTTAATCTGTGGAACTCCTTGCCACAGGATGTGGTGATGGCACCTAGCCTAGATGCCTTGGACAGAAAGTCCATCGCAGAAGGCAAGCCTGGCCCACGATGGGTATATGCAACATCCTGGTCTTGGAGGTCGCCTACCTCTGAAAACCAGGAGCGAGGGAGTTAGGGTTAGGGTTAGGGATACAGCGATCTTGCAGTCTTGTGTGCACTCTGGTGGACCCCTGAGAGATGCAGGAAGGTGGACTAGACAGGCCCGGATGCAGTGGGGCTTTCCTGATGCCCTTGCACGATGAAGGGCGTGCTGGCTGCCACCTTAATCTCACCGCCCCCTTCTGTCCCCAGCGGTGCTTGACCTCACCTCTTCTGTTTTTGTCTTCTGCTGCTGTGCAGAAATCTACCGGATTGTGTCCCAGAGGCAGATCGCTGGGGGGCAGCCGGAAGCGGAGTTCAGCGCCACCAGCACCATCGAGCCCATCAAAGTCCTTCCCACCCACCAGGAAGGGAAGCAGGCTCCCTGCTGCCAGAACATATAACTCTCGGCGACTGCGATGGGAAGAGCTGCTAGGGAAGGCCAGACCCGTGCCTGCGTCGCCCGGTTTGCAGGACTCCTCGGGGGTAACGGACACTCCAGATAAACTCAGGCTGCCCTTCCACCCTCTGGCTTCCCTGGCAGTAGAACCACTTGCCTGCGTCTTTGTAGAGCTTTCAGAAAACACCCTATTTGTGCCTCTTCTCTGTGCTTAAACACTTGACTTTAGGATACACCTGATGTGCCTTCCGAGGTGACAGGGAACCTCTGGCAGCCCCTGTGCTGCCGCCTGGCCAACAAGCGCTGGCCGTTGGCCCTTCCCTGACTTCCTGTTCAGGAAGGGGGGCCAGTAAGGCGATGGCCATCTGTGACCCCCTTGAACTTCCCGCTGCCCCTGTTCTCCTGATACCTGGTGGGACTTGTAGTCTTCTCTAAATGGTCAGTTGTGCTGTGCACAGGGAGCTGCAGAGGTCTCTTACCCCCCACCCCACTTGAAGGAGATCAGCTGAGCTGCTGGATGGCAGTGGGGTCCTGGCTCATCTCCCAGGGACCTGGTCAGCCGTGTGTTTGCTTCCTCCTGGAGCGCCACCTCCCAGCATCCCCCTGAGAGAAGTTGTGGCTCTCAAACCTGCTCTGCTTGCAGTGCAGAAGTAGCTGTGGGCCCGCCCAGCCAGGAAGCCCCCTGAGGTGCTGCTTCCAGGGTGGTGACTGATGCAGGTGCCCCCACACTCCTGAGGAGATGCAGTGGCTGGCGCGCCCTCTGGTAAGGACTGGCACTGTGCCTGCTGGAATCTGGCTGGGGGTGCGTGTGTCTCAGAACTGGCCCGGGAACCCCCAGTTCCCAGTCTTCGCTCTGCTGGAGTCAGCAGGGCGAGCAGATGACCCACTGAGGCCGATCGCTCAACCTGGGCGCAAACCGCCTGCTAGTCAGGTTCAAGGCTCTGGACGTTCTGGGGTGCGTTTGCTGGCAGAGAAAGGCTTGCCTGTCGGGTCCTGCATCGGAGCAGCTGACTCAGATGGGGCGGCAGCCAACTGTGCAGCGACGCCCTGAGTCTTACCTGGGTTGACACCTCCCGGAGGTGCAGACTTCCACTTGCTCACGGCTTCTGGCAAAGGGGGGGCCTTGCTTAACTTTTCCCCACCCCTTCCTCTCTTCATTGAGGCTCTCCAAGTGGATCTTGAAGGCACAGAAGTGGTCATAAGAAATGCCTCCCTAGAAATGAACAGCCTGGAGCAGCACCCAGCAATCCTCTGGTGCGCAGGGTTTGAAGAGGTTTTTTCTTTGGTTAAATAACACCCTTGTGGAGCAGCCTGAAGGAAGCCAGCAGGGGTTGTGTGTCTCTTCCCTGCCCCCCCCCCCGCACAATCGTGGTTTTGTTGACTTCTAGAACGGCCAACTGGTGAGAATTCTGGGTGGTTGGTTTGTGGTCTCCGTTTCCAAGGGCCTGGTTGTGCTTTTGCTCCAACTTTTGTGCAAAAGAGGGGTGTTCTGGCGTGGCGCCGCCTTCCCTCACTGCTGTGGAGTTTGTGGTGTGTGTTTGTGGTGTCACTTGTGTGTTTGAAATAAACTCTCTGTTAAGAACCCTCCGGCAGCCTGGCTGGGTCTTTTGGCAGTCTCAGTGCAAGTGTAAAAATGGGATCAAAATATTCCTATCCCATCTTTCCCTTCCTGCTGGGGAGGGACTCAAGGCCGTGAACAACAGAATACAAACAGTCCCTGCCCCAAATTCCCACAGCACCAGCACTTGGTTAATATAACAAACACAGCAAGCAGCCCGTTCGGAACCAACAGGCAAAATTAGGCTGCTGGGAACAAGTGAGGGCCTGGATATTGCCAGGAGAGTGGGAAAGTGGGAGATGGCAACTGACTTGAGTCCTGGTGGCAGGTTGTTCTACAGGCTGCATCCGGAAGATTCCTGACCATCCACTGTGGGGCAACAAGCAGAACAACTTAGTATTTTTACGGCCTCTCCCCAAGTGGACTTCGTCTCAAACCCTTTTACTGTTGGTTTCAGCAATGGCTGCGTTGCCCTCTCAGGTGGAGTGGGTGAATGACTGAGAACAGGTGGGGGGGACCTTTCAGGTTCAGCACCCAGTGGTGAGCCAGATGCAGGAAGGAGCGCAAAGGGAAACATAAGAACAGCCCCACTGGATCAGGCCATAGGCCCATCTAGTCCAGCTTCCTGTATCTCACAGCGGCCCACCAAATGCCCCAGGGAGCACACCAGATAACAAGGGACCTGCAAGGCTTCCTGGGAATTGTAGTTAAGAACATAAGAACAGCCCCACTGGATCAGGTCATAGGCCCATCTAGTCCAGCTTCCTGTATCTCACAGCGGCCCACCAAATGCCCCAGGGAGCACACCAAATAACACGAAACCTGCAAGGCCTCCTGGGAATTGTAGTTTAAGAACGTAAGAACAGCCCCACTGGATCAGGCCATGGGCCCATCTAGTTCAGCTTCCTGTATCTCACAGCGGCCCACCAAATGCCCCAGGGAGCACACCAGATTACAAGAGACCTGCACCCTGGTGCCCTCCCTTGCATCTGGCATTCTGACATAGCCCATTTCTAAAATCAGGAGGTTGCGCATACGCATCATGGCTTGTACCCTGTAATGGATTTTTCCTCCAGAAACATGTCCAATCCCCTTTTAAAGGCGTCCAGGCCAGATGCCATCACCACATCCTGTGGCAAGGAGTTCCACAGACCAACCACACGCTGAGTAAAGAAATATTTTCTCTTGTCTGTTCTAACTCTCCCAACACTTTCCTGCCTGCCACCTCCTACCACCAAGGTTCAGAGAGACTGCCCCTGCAGCTGGAAGTTCTGACTGACTATCATGGACAGCCAGAAGGTCCACACATCGCATAGCTAGAGATGTTTTTAAACATTTTAATCTTCCCCCAAAGTGGTGCTGTGTGTTTTTATACATCCAAGGGTATGTATTTTTATACAAGGGTGCATTTTTATACATCATAAGCCTGCCTGAGAAGAGGTCTGTGGCCACTAGAGGGAGCCCTTTGGTAGGTTTTCTCAGAGCCCAAAAAAGAGGGAGAAGCAACCTGTTGGAGCCTGTCCTGCTCCACCCCACACCCAGTGGGTCTGAAAAATTGGGGTTCCTGTTTTAAAGGCCAGAAGGAAACCTTCAGTCCAGTCCTGGTGACGCAGCTCTGAATGCTGCTGGGGCCTGAGCTCTGGAGGGGAGAGCTCTGCGTTCAGGTCTCACCTCTGCCGTGAGCTTGCTCAATCCCCTGACACGAGTTGCCATCCTGCACAATAGAACAATTGTGTTCACAAGGGGGTGCGAGAAGATCGCGAGCAGGGAGTGATTTTGAGCGCTCAGCACTGGGCCCGGCCTGCAAATGACCCCAGTGGAGCAGCTGCCTCAAACTGGCTGGGGGTGCCAGCTCCTGCCCATTTCTGACTTGGAAGAGAGGGACGGAGTGGGAGATGGGGGGCTAGGGCATCTCCGCCTGCTCTGCCCCTCGTCCTTTTCCAGAATAGGTTGTGGGAGGAAGAGGACAATCAGCAGCGGCAAGGTGGGTCCCCCCCCCCCGAACAGCTGCCTCAGTTGGCCTCCTGCAGGGGCAGCCCTGCAGACACTGCTGGGAAACCCCATTTCCCGGTTTCAGGGTGCAATTCCTGCCACACCAGCTCCTCGCCCTTCAGGTTTGATTTTCTAAGTTGTGCAGTAGCTGGTTTTCCGTTTGCCACCACTTGTGTCCAGAGTGCCCCGGTGCATGAGCAGAGTGTGACTTGCCCTGGCCCCCGAGCAGCCTCTGCTAGACCTGGAACCGAGGGCAGGAGTCCCAGCGATGCATTTCCCGTAAACGAAGCCCTGTGTCGGCTGCCAGTTACCGCTGGCTCAATAAAAGCGATCAGCTTGCCTCCTTTTGCAACACTTAAGCGCCTGGGCTGGCTGTTTTATTGGCCTCCTGGTTTTATTAGCAGGCTGTGATTCTGGACAAGCCCTCCCCGGCCCAGCAGGTGGCTTTGACCTCTGCTTTCAGCAGCAGGACTTCGGAGAGTCTTCCTGGAATCTGTGCCCCTGCTCTGAGTCAGGGCTGGTCAGCCCTTCTGGGCCGTGTCATGATCATCACCCAACTCTGTTTCCAAGGGGAGATCAGTCAGAGAGAGAGGGAGACGTGACATTCCTAAAGGGGCAACTAGGGAGTCAGAGACCCTGCAGCAGATCAGGGCCACCACTCCATAGAGCGCTATCTTATCCCCTCGGGAAGCTCCGTACTGCAAACGCTGGCCGGCACCAGTTCTCCAGGGTTGAGGGATTTTTTTTTCCTGCTCTCTCAACTGCTGAGATACTGCCGGGGCCTGAACCCGGGACCTCCTGTGTGCAAGGCAAGCTCTGCCTTTGCAGGCCTTCATCCCACGACCCAGTGGTGTCAGGTGGTTGTGGGTCCCCATCTCTGCCCTCCCACTCACTTCTGCTCCTCCTGCTCACAGGCTTGGAACAGGGAGAGAAGAGTGGGGCAGAAGAGGCAGTGCAGGGGAGTCTCAGACACTCTAGCCCACCACTCTCCTCTCCTCCCCCCTTCCTTCTCAAGCCCAGCAGTGGGAGAAGCTGCAGTGTTGGCCGCTGGCAGGCCACCCGGTGAAGAGGGGGGCAGCATTTGGCAGGCTGCGCGATGCCCAAGTGGTCTTGGGCTGCCTCTAGTGCTGTGGGGTTGGCCCCGGGTATGTCTGGGTGTTTCAGCAGCTCTGATGTTCACTGCACGTTGCCACGAAAGAAACAGGGAGTGTGAGCAGGAGGAGGGTAGACGGCCAGGCCGCCAAGCACCCTCCCGGACTGGACAGGGTTTGGAAGAGCGCCACCTCTCTATGCCCCGCACCAAACCAAGGACGAACGCAGGGCCACCCATCCCGCCCCCCAAGAACCAATCAAGACAAGACTCCTTGTTTCTTAAGTAATAATACTTTAATAAAATTAAGTTCTTAATGTAATTTAGCACATTTAATACAATAACCCTTTCCCTTTTTTTGTTTTCCTACAAGTTGTGCAACATCATTATTCTCTCTCTCTTTTCATTTTTAACTTTTTAAAAATCTTCTCTTTTACTATAGCCTCCAAACTCAGCGCTGAGTCTAACTAGTCATCTCAGAGTGTGCAGACCTGCACCTCTCTCCCCAGAAGCAGGTCCCACGGTGTTCAGTGGGGCTTACTCCCAGGAAAGTGGGGGCAGGATTGCAGCCTTATTCTTTTTCTTCTTTATATGTTATGGGTGAACATTTCTAGGCTTCGCTCTCCTGTGTCTCTCTCGTTCTCTTGGGCTTTGACAGAGAGAAGGAGAGAGAGAGAGAGAGAATTTAAAACAAACCAACCAAAATTACTCCACCACCCAGATGCTTGCTGGAGAGCAAGATCAGCTCCCGAGGATCAATTATGGCAGGAAGAAATGGGGGGGGGGGATTTAAGTGTGATATGGACCAGAAATGTCTGCAGTATTAAAAGTACACTATGAGCCACCGGAGAATTGTATATGTGACTGGCAAATGCAAGAATAATCCATACATCTATTTCAAATTAGAACAAAGATTTCAGCACCGTAGTTATAAAGGAAAGCACGTGTCGTCGTCCCCGTCCCCCCCACGTAGCCTACAGGGTACGAGGAACAACTAGATGAATTGATGAGGCTGGGATGGATGAGTCCAGGAATCCACTGCAAAGCCCCAGGCTCCCAGGGGCTCCCAGGCTCCGTCTGGGAGGCTCTGCGTGTGAGTGGAGATTCCTCAAGGCACGTGGTCCAGCCTGCAGGGACGTCGCAAACTCCTTCCAGGGAATCTGGGGAACTGTAGCCTGTGAGGGTGCTGAGAATTCTTGCTCTAGAGATCCCCAGCTCCTCCAAGAGAACCACAGTCCCCATGGCTCCCTAAGGCCCGGGAACGGGCAATGTCTCCTCTCTAGGTTAACCCTGGGAGTAGCAGTCAAATTGACTGAAGCTGCACATAATTGCATCGCAACGGTTCTCCTCGTAATGGAGAACTGGCAGGTCTTGGACCAGTGGACGGTGGACATGGCTTCAGAATGGAAGGAATCCCACCATTTGACGGGAAAAGAGACCTTTATATGACCACACAGAAAAGGTCATTGTAGCACCAATGCAGTGAAATAAATTGCTGTTCCAGTTATTATTTGTAAGTACAGTTCCACTGCAGCAGGAGACAAAACAAAGATCCTATCAGATTTTGCAAATTCAGTGCTGTGATGTTTGGGGTGTTTCTCCACTCCCCCCTCCCCCTACTTGGATTGTTTATAAAGGGTCCCCCAGCACCAAATTCTGCAGCAGCTCTCCCCACGCCCTGGATTCAAAAAGAGGGGGCCAGAACAGAAGAGTGTGTGCTGGAGAGGTAAGAGGAGTCACCACTCTCCCTGTTCCTTCTTCTCTCTTGAATCCAAGGAACAGAGGATGGGCACAGAAGAGACAAGGGGCCGGACAGAAGCAAGCACTGCCAGCCAAGACATCACTCAGGCGACTGCCTCAGTTGGCCTCGTGGACGGGCCAGCCCTGTGCGCTGCCCTGGAAGAACTACCGACAGAGCCAAACATCCACAGACTCATCTACTGTATTCCCATTCCAGTAACTCCAGCACACGCCCCAATGCCCCAAATGGTTCGATAAGAATGAACGTACTTCCAGGGGCACCAGTATTCCAAGGGCGGATCTGGAGCGATCCCATTGACTGATGTGGGTCCAGCTTCTAGTACTGATTTCCCGTCTGAATTGTTAGTACTTGGCGAGAAGGGGGAAAGGTTCTGACTGGGCTCAGAGTGTGAATCTTCACCCTGATTTATGTTTAGCTGCCGTACCGACATTCTTTCATCGATGTTATCGCTGCCTTTAAAGTAAGAAAGTCAAGGAACATGGGAGGGCTCAGGTACACTGGCAGCTCTCCTGGGAGGCATGCGATACGATTGCACCGCAAGTGGTGCCAGCAGGAAGGCTTGGGACGGAGGGAGGGGGGCCTGTGCACGTCACGGACTGGCCACTGACGCCTTCGCTGGGGCACCTCAAGAAGTCTCCACCCGCACATCTCCAAAGTCAACAGGCTGTCTTGGTTAAGGGCGCTGTCAGTGTCAGGAATGGGGACCCCCCCCATTCAACTTTCCAGCACCCTTTTAATGCAGCCCCAAGGTCAGGGGACAAACATTCCAGTACCTTGAGGAAGCCTCCAGAACTGCCCCAATAGAACTGGGCCTGCGTCATATTTGACAGCACAATCCTAGACATGGGGCAGATCCAGAGTCTGAGTTTGGGAGGGGGGACCACGAGTGCTAGCTTAACTCCAGAGCCCAGATCAACCAAGCAGATAGACCTGGGCTCCCGCCTGAACTTAGAGCCCTTCTCTATTTGCCAGGTAGACCAGGGCTCCCAGTTGAACCTATGCCCTCCATGGCCGAGATTTGCTGGGTGGGTAAGCCTGGGCCCCCAATCAGACTGCTTCGTCGAACGCCCTGCCCAACAGGTGCTCCCTTTTCTCCCAACTTTGCTCCCCACGCCTGCGGGTGCCCTTAAATTTACTTACAAGGTAAAGGTGTTTGGGTCCATAGACATACCATTTATCATCATTATAATATGAAATCCGCAGTGCTCAGAATGGTGCATTTGCATAGGATATTTTTCGGGGACTATAATCGCTGCACCCAATCCTGCAAGCCAGTCATTTCCTGCCTGGACAGGTCTACTCAGAAGTCTCTCAGACTTCAACAGGGCTTGCTCTCACACAGGTGTGTATAGGACTGCTGCCTAGCTTCCTTAGGACGCAACCCTGTCATTTCTAAGCCCAATTTTTGAGCCCCTCAGTGTCAGGGGACCTAAAATATTAGCGGCACCAGCCTTTCCAGGGATGCCCTGCCTTAGCAGACCGAAAGGGTCCATCAGTAAGGCCATTCCTTCTAAATTGGGGGGGGGGAGGATATTCTTTTGTTCTTGTGGCTGCTGCATATCCCCTCCCCCCCCAAAAAAGGACAGGGGCCACCCAGGAAAGGACCCTGGTCAAACATTCCACTGTCACCAAGCCTAAGAGCAGCTGCACTTTCACTTGAGAGGTGGCTCCGCCACCTCGTTTAGGGGCAGGATGTAATTAGTTCTTCCAGTCTGTTGAAAAGGCAATTGGTCACCTGTCTTATTTTTTAAAACAGAAACAGAAGCACCCTCTTCTCTCCAGTTCCTCACTAAACCGAGACCTTTTCTAGCCCAGGGCAGAAAGAAGAAGTGCAAAGGCCGGTCTTTCTATCTCCTCCTAAGGGATCTGATGAGAGCTACATAAAAACGCCAACTTATTCTTATAAAAACAAAGCAAAACACTTCATCTTGGATTCCATAATTTCCCCCTCTATTCAAAAACCTGAATGCAGCTTCTGCACTTGAATGGTTTGAATTTCAGCTCAGGAATGCAGTTTTGGGCTGGGGGAACCCTCCAGATTAGCAGGGAAGCTGCCAAAACCCAGCTTTGCGTATAGAGGTCAGTTTACATTCTGCCATCTCTGGGGTCCTCAGTTCTGATTGCACAGGTAGCACCTACTCTTCTCGTCGACTCTTGTCTACCAAATGGCTGGGAATATGCTAGAAAATTTTCTTTTAGATTTATTTCCTACTCTGCAAGTCTTTTCATTTGCCGCCTATATTTGGTGTTAGCAGACCTTGTCCCAGCATACAGGATTTTGCTGGTCCTGCATCTCCACCTCTAAGAAACGGGGGGAGGGGGCTTTCAGGGGCCAAAGGAGGATCACCCCCTGGCTCACTGACCTTAGAAAAGATGCAACAGCTGCAGCAGGCAGGTAGGGCCATGAGCAGCCAAAAGATGAAGTGCTCCGTTGGCCACGAAAGACACTCACCGGAACTGCCCCCAGAACTGCCCCCAACCCCAGTCCTCTGCCCTGACCTTCCATCCCTCAGACCAGGAGATCCCTTCTAAGCAAATCCCCCAAGATTTCCACCGCTTCCCCCCTGCCACCACTACTCCGTTCCAGCCAGCGAAAGTCTGAGCAGGTGCGCCTGGCCAAATCACTTCGGACAATTTGCACTGCAGTGTCGGTCCCGTCAGGAGAATTTTAAACCAAGACCAAACATCTGATTTGCCAAAACTGACGTTTTGGTGATTTTTCCTTAGTGATATTCGTCATTTAAAAAATACAACAGTCTGACAACCTTTTCTGTTTCTGGGAAGGGCTATTCTTACCATAACTACTGATACATACACACGCACACACAAGAGGAAGGAATAAACAAACAAACCAGAAACATATATTAAAAACACTTTTTAAGCAATACTCTGGATACAAATGTATTTTTAACCTACATATAGTCTAAACATTCTAATCTTTTTAAGGACCACTTTATCATAAAATAAAATATCCTTTTTTTCCTCATAATAAATTACCTAATAAAAAGTATTTTTATTAAGCCCAGTTCCTTACTACATTTACATGTAATAAATGCATTTATTAAAATAGAATATTAAATTATAAAGAAATGTTCTAATTTTTTTTTTCATCTTTTCCCCACTCTCCGTCGAAGGAAAACCCAAACAACCAAAGTTGGAAACGCAGCTCGATGCAACTGCAGCAGAAAAGGAAAGAGGCGGAAGGCAGGACAGCTCAAAAACGACCGCTGTTGCTCAGATCTGAGAGGGGTTAACAGTCGCAGCCTTTGCATTGCTGGAGGTTCAAAAAGTGAGAGAGGGAGAGAAAAGAGAAAAAAAAAAGAGACCGACATCCTACCAGCTAAAAATACTTCTGCAGCTACAGTCTGGGTAGGACAGTCACGTTGATCGTGTCTCCTCATTTAAATATAAATCCGAATTCATTTCTTAGTTTTAAATGCATTATAATACTATTCTCTATATAATTTATATCGATGAGGCTGTTATCACAGTATGCTAATTAGAAAACCATGCCCCCCCTTACGTATCTCCCCAGTCCTCGACACAAGCACGGCGATGGCTTTCGAGGTTCCGTGACAGTCCCCCTGTCCTGGCCAGTGAAGAGGGGAGCGAAGAGACCCATTCCGGGAGAGCCGAACAGAGCAGGCTGCCAGGTCAGCCACAGAGCTGAGCTTCCCCACTGAAATGCCAAAAGAATCCAGAGCTGAAGAGGGAGATTTCACATCCCTGTCAGCAAGTCCTACCAGCTCTCCAAACTGCCATGTCAAGGAATCAAGGCTGCAGTCAATTCAATAGACAAATCAAATCAATCAGTGAGGTTTGGTCCATTAAAAATGTTTTGATTCACTCAGTTGATTTAATATATCTTTTTCCCCCCTTTTAAGACACATATTTGTATCCCTTTTGCCTTTCCCAGTTTGAAGAGACACTTGGCCAACAGACTGAGGCAAAGAGGCAAAGAAGGAAGGCCCATAGCCAGGGAGACAGACCAGGGACAGACTGCACTTGCTCCCGGTGTGGAAGGGATTGTCACTCCCGAATCGGCCTTTTCAGCCACGCTAGACGCTGTTCCAGAACCACCTTTCAGAGCGCGATACCAGAGTCTTTCGAGACTGAAGGTTGCCAACAAGAGAACAAGATTTGCATCCCTTGCAGGGAGCACAAACCTCTTAGAAGAGACACAATGGAGCCACGTCTAAGATGGTGCCATGACACTTAGCCAAGTTTTTTTTCTTACAATCACTTTTCCAATATGCCAATTTATGCAACTTTATCCACGTATTATCAACTGACAAAATGTATAAATCCAGTTTTCTTGAGCAGGAACCAGCTTGACCCAGGCCTCGCTGCGATGTCCCAGACGTGTAAGTTTGGAACAGCGGTTGAGCAGTCGGCAAAACGGGGTCCCCTTTTTGGCTGGCAAGCTGGTGACGGAGAATCACCGTTTGTGCCCGACACGAGAAAGCCAAATTGGAAGGTTGGACACTGGGTCTAAATCTGCACCCCAATTCTTGGCCTTGCAAAGGAGGGTCTCTGGGTTTCGCTCTCTGCAGAAGGAGTTCCAAGCATCATCTTGGACATTTCGGTTTGGACAGGGACACAAAGGACTCTTCCGGATGCGTGAAATATCCAGTGCCGCAGTCTGCACTTTGAATTTACAAATTTGAGCATTAAGTGCAAGAACCATTTTGGCTTTTAACGGGGAAGTTTTTCAACTGGGCAAGTTCAAGGCATTTCAGCTCTGCCCGTGGGCTCTCCTCTCTCCACTGTCTCGCTCAGTCTGAAGACTCCAAGCAACCTGCCTGTCCCCTGTTTTTCCACTAGAGCGACCTCTTGCCAACTCCTTGGCATCCCCCCCCAGATGTCACCTCCCTTTGCATGACTCCACTCACAGGCACGAGGACCTGAAGCTCTGGGTTTGAGTTCTACATCTCCAGTCCCAGCACACTGCTGACTCGTACCTTTCACCAGCACTTTTCCCCGTGGAAGTAACCTGGTTAGCAGAGGCCACCCCTCACTATTACCCTGCGTTTTGCAAACACAACATGGCAAGAAGGCAACGCATGAGAGGTTCCTGTGTGGAAGTGCAAAGTAGCCCAACCTCGCAACCCCAATCACCCCCTCCCTCAGAGGCAGGCGTTATTGGGTACAAATGGCAGAGGCCACTGGCCAACGCTTGGCTGGGACCGTGTTTGGCCGTGCTGGGCAATGGTGAGGTTTGGTTGTGCAGAAGTACGGCTGGAGGCCTGTGCAGACATGCTAGACCTCGCTCGCAAGGAGGGGCACTTAAGTGGTAGGTCTGCCCTATTTTGACCACACTCTGAAGCAGTGGCGTAGCGAGGGCATCTGACACCCAGGGCCGTGACATCGGACCTCACCTCCTCCGGAAGTGCCTAACCTGAAAGTAATTGCGGTGACGTGATGACATCACCACTAACCACATCCAGGTCTGTGGTGCACTTAGAGCAGCCAATGGCTTTTTCACTGAAAAAAAGCTAGAAAGCAGTCAGTTGCTGAGGGGCTCACAACCACTGTGAGTGCTTGCAAGGCTGGCGCAGGAGAAAGTTTTGTGGCAGCAACGAGGCATCCTCACCGCCACAGTACCCCCTCCTTGCATCTTGAGATCCCCTCTCGGGGGTGTAGGCTGGCACCCCCGGAAGGCTTGGTTCCCAGAACAATGTACCCCCCTGCCGTCCTTAGCTACGCCACTGCTCTGAAGAGCACACCAGCACCGTCAACTGGGAGAGATACTATACCATCTTTCTGCGGTGGTCTTCTGGGTGTGACCCCAGGGCCAAGTCACTGCAGGAACACAGCTTTGCCTCCCCAAACGCCCTCTGCCCAGTCTGTGTTCTCTGGGGCACGGCTGCCCAGAAGAGATGAAAAGAGAACCTGATTTTGCCCCATCTCCTATTTGGTACGAAACACAGTGGAACCAGGGGACGGGGATCCCCACCAGTTGAGCGGTCCAACCTGTGGCCGACGGGAGGTTTAAAGACACGATTCCCCCACCCCACCCCGTGCCACATAGTAGTGGAGCTCTTGGGGACAGTAAGGCCTATGGGAAAAGTCTGGCTCTGCAAAGTGCTGGTGACATCCAACACCTGCCGGGCTCACTGCAGCCCCCTGCAGTCCTTCTAGTGGGAGATGGCAGTAGGGGTGGACCCTGGGCCCTTTGGGAAGCAGTGCTGGGCTCTGGCCTCCGTGGGGGGAGGGGAGGCGTCTGACAAGCTCAGTGCAGATTCAGGGACTGGCCCCACTTGGGGTTTGGGAGCCCCCAGGCAACCAAGAGCCCAGGTGATCGTGCCAGAGGCCGTGGCGCTTACCGGCGCTTTGCGTCCTTGTTATTGCTGGTGAAACAGACCAACGAGCCCCTCCCCCCCACCTGCCTCTCCAGGAAGATACAAGTCAGAGCAAACAATTAAGGTCGTGGGCATTTTTTTGTGGTTTTTTTTGTTTTGCTTTGAGATTTTTTTTTTATATATATATACATATATTTAAAAAAAAAAAAAAGAATTACACAATTTTATTCCCATTCCCTTCCTGCAAGGAGTTCAGGAATGTCAATGTGTGGAGTGCCCCATTCAGGACCCCTTCCCCCCCCACGCCAGTATGCAGCCCCCCTCCCGCAGACCAGAGGTAGCTCTTGGTTTTGCAACTTCGGTGGGGTCTTTTTCTTCTTCTTGCTATATTTAAAAATAACAGGGAGGGAAGGTGGGCAGAAATATATATATGCATTTATATATACTTTGCTTTAAAAGATGGGCGTTAAAATACTGCTATTAAACTAGAGTTGCTACATCAGGCTTTCTTTTAATATATATGTATATATAGATTAGATAGATAGATAGATAGATAAAAGGTTATTGGAACTAAAACAAGGAAAGCAAAGGAGTTTCTTTCTTTTAAGACAAAAAAATTAATTTGGACGCCGGGAGGCCAGGCTCGGGCGCCACACCGGTCCCGTTCAGGCCCCCCCTTCCGTCTCTGATTAGCAAGTGTGGATATTGGGTTGGGTTGCATATCCTAATTTATTAATTTATTTTAAAAAGGGAATACAGATTCTAGTGTTTTTATCATGCATGCGCGTCACGGGGAGTCGCTTCCACTTCTCATCGGAGTGAGGGGACAATGGAGGAGACCGTCCTTCCACACTCGCCCCACCAAGCCGGGGCGAAGGATCTGGGCCCCCCCATACACGTCCCCCCACCAAGGAAGGCCTCGCCTCCCTTCTCCATTGCCTGGCATCACATCAAAGAAAACTGACCAAAAACTCTCTCACATTAACTACGAAACAGACGTCACTCCGCCAAGAACCACTACAGACATCCAAAGAATACATCTGGCCCCCTCCCGCGTGGAGCCCGGCGTGGCCTGAGGGAGTGGTCAGGCAGAGCCGCGCCGTTCATGTCCCACCGCGATCCTTCCCCCAAAATTTCCGAGCACCCACTCGTTCCTCCTCCTCCCCCACCCCCTTTTATCTACATCGGTGGAAGGAGGTCAACCCCATCCACCACCACGACCACCACCACCACATGGAATCGGAGCATCAGTGCACCATGTGAGTTTCCTTAGGTCACCTTCTTCCCAAAAGAAAGGCTTTCTCGCCCGCTCCACCACCCTCCTCGTCTTGCCCCCATTTCTCCTACTGGGATTAACGCAGTCCTATTGAGTAACACAAGTAGGCTAACTTTTTTTCTTCTTTTTCATTTTTTTTAAAAAGGGAGACTGTCAGAATCGTTGTATCCATGAGGTTTTGCTTTGCAGAAAAGCTGATGAGGCCGGTGACTGAGATTGCAAAGTCTCTTTTACAGGCTTTCGAAAAGGAATGCATAGAAAGTGGGTTTGCTGAGCAGAAGGACGTAATCTACACCTGCGGCCTCGCAGCGTGCAAAAGGAGCCGTGTGGAAGGCCACTCCCAAAGAATTTGGGGAGCGAAGCCATTTGGCCTGGGCTTTGGAATCGGGGACTATGGAGGGGGTGCAACCGTCACCCAGACCAGGCCGGCATCCTCCACTGTGCAACGGTCAGCCTTGCTCTGGGAGGGGTCATTCATCTCACACTGAAAATTCACCGGCGCTCACTTTCAAAGCAAGCCACGCCCTTCTAGTCTCCCCATTCCCTCAGTCTGGCCCTAGATGTGGGGCTGCCATCAGCCAAGAGCACTGAGACAAAGCCACACTGGGGAATTTGGAAACAAGACGGGGCAATTTGCGCTGCAAAGCTTGCCTGTTTTCAAAAAGAGACTTCTCAGGAAGGGGGCGTGCTTTGGACCCCCAAATGCTGGCATCAAACTGTAATGCAGAATGGGGAGAGGGTCGGGAGGAAGGCCAAAGGGCCAGCTGACAGTGTCCCCTTTCAGAGAGCTTTTTTTTTTGCAGATCTCAAGAGGCCTCCACCCCTCCCAACCTCCTGTCTGTTTCAACTCCTGGAGAATATATATTTTTGCCGTCACTTAAACAGAAAAATACCTGCGGCCCCAGCTCCCTCCCTTGAAACATGGATCATGGATCAGTCCTCACGTTCTGTAGAATGCCACTCGGGCTATAGGGCTGGCCGCAGTGAACAGCGGAAGGCAGTCAGGGCTGTGTGTACGCTGGGATTCTACAGTTGCACCGTGGACGTGCAGAACTGAAGGTGGGGGGGGTAGAATTTGGCATTGTATGACTTGGGTGGCCAAGAGATGGAACCCCGGCAGCTGCCCGAGACTGTAGGCCCTCCTGCAGACACAGCTTCATGCACTTAGCAGGTGCAGAATTAGTCATACACAGGGTGGAAGAATTGGGGGGGGGCAGAATTTAGATTTTTGCTTTTGCGGCAAGAAGTACACACAGCCCTGTTGAGAGATGACCGAAGACCACTCGGAACAAATCAGCAGAGGTCCAAGGACGACATGTGGGGCTGAGAAAGAGGCGGACTCAGGCAGCATGTCGCCTTAAAAAGAAAAGTCTTCTGTGAAGCAGAGGAGGAAGGGCGGCAAAGGAAAAATGAAAAAAAAAAAAAAATCCAGCTCTTGGGCTCTTGCTTGCTTGCTCGGAGAACCATCTCCAC
Organism: Tiliqua scincoides; assembly: GCF_035046505.1. NCBI lineage: Eukaryota > Metazoa > Chordata > Lepidosauria > Squamata > Scincidae > Tiliqua > Tiliqua scincoides. The sequence goes on from NC_089835.1 coordinate 5,455,436, forward strand.
CAAGTGCCTCAGTCCCAAAGTTTCCTTCTAAGCCAGGGCCCAGGAATTGTAAGCAAAAGACAGGGAGTAGGAAGGAAAGAAGGGCTTCGCAAACATAGATCTGTGTATAAATTTGTATATATGCATATCTAGTGGTACTTGATTGTTTTCAACCACCCCTTTGTATGGTGCAGCCGTCTTGGCAATTTGGCATCTAGGTAGCAAGTTGAACAAACCCGACTACGTCACACTGCTGGGCCACAGACTGGCAGAGAGGTGAGTTGGGGGGGAGCCCATCTCTCCAAATGCCCAACTACTGGATGTAACCAGAACAGGAGTCAAATATCTTGAAATGATTCAGGATGTTCAACAAGGCAATTTGAAATTTTATTTTCTTTCTTTCTTTCTTTCTTTCTTTCTTTCTTTCTTTCTTTCTTTCTTTCTTTCTGACCACGTGTCTGTTTGTCTCATTCTGAAAAAAATAGAATATAGAAAACTAGCAGCCTCCGGAAGATCCAGGTGAGGACAGTGAAAGAGGTTTTGGTCCGTCAAGAAATACTTTTACCACTTTTTTGTTTCCATTTGTTTGCTTGGTTTTGAGTAACAAAAGTTTTGGTCCAGTTTAAAAAGACGACAACGTTATATATAAACATGTGGTTTCGCTCATATATATATATATATATATGTGTATATATATACACACACACTCAGACATACACACATCATATATATATATATACATATATATATTCTTTTTTGCTTTCTGTCGGGATGTGGGTTAACTTGAAGCGGACTCACGACCAGTGTTGTGCGATCGTCTCTTCTTAGGTTTGGGTGCGGGACAAACCCTGTTGTCGTCGTCGTCAAAATCAAAAGAGAGAAAGCAAGGAAGGAAAAAAGTGTCTCTTTCTTTTTTGCGTGTGTGCGTCTACCACTGAAATTGCATCGCTTGGCAACATGAGGAGTGAGATGGAGAGACACGGCGGACGGCCCTGGGCAGTCCCCCGGAACAGGAAGGCCGAAGCCTTGGCTTGCGGGGCTGGGATGTGAAGTTGGTGTGTGTTGGATTTTTTGGAAATACCCTGTTAGTGACTCCTGATTCTTACTCGATGAACAAATCCCTGCTCAAATAGGAAAAGGAAAATCAAAGTTCAAAAAACCCTTTGCGGTGGCTCAGAAGACTCACAATGAAAATGTAACAAGCGGCCGGGAGGGTTTTGCGAGGGGTCCGTCCAACCCCACTTCTCCCCTCCCTCTTCGTTGCAACTGGCTCTAACGTAATTTCATTTTAATTTCTTTCTCTTAGGAAAAAAATAGAGGAAAAAGAATATAAAGGTCTTTAGCTGCTTTTTCTTTAAACGTTTGAGGTAATACAGTTGTGCCCTCGTTTGATCACATTCCCAGAGGTTGATGGTTACGCTCTTGCCTCTCCGTCCCTGTGTCCCTTCCTAGCCGGTTTGGTTCCTTTCCGAGCTTTCGCCTGCCAGGCGTCCCTGCAGCTTCAGACTGCGTGTGGACCACGGCCGAGCAGGTGGCGCAGGGGGGGTGCTCCCTTGCCACTCCAGCAAGGACTTCGCTTCGTCGCCAGCCCAAATCTCGCCACGTCGCCTCCTGCGCCGCTCGCGCCTGGCCCACGTGCTCACGTGAAGAGAGAGTCCTCCGCCTGCCGACGGCCCCCACGGGCTGCTCGGAGCAAACGCCTTTCCACGTCTCTCTGGCTTCTCCATTTTATCCGATCACCACCATTATCATTTTTTATTTCCTTAAAAAATAATATACATTGCTCCTAAAATAATTTCTTTTTTTCTTCTTTAAATTAATTTTCTTTTCTCTAATTTGTTTTGTTCATTCTTCGGATGCACTTCATTCTCTGCGTCCCCCACCCCGACACCCCTCCCTCCCTCCCACCCCTCCTCACTCCAACTCCTCGAAGGCAGTCTCTGTTTAAGAAAATATTCGGATGGCCTGAGTGGCTGCGGCGTGGCAAACGGGGCACTCCGGGTCGGTCCGCTCACAGATCCGCACGGCACACTCCATGCAGAAGAGGTTGTGGCCGCACGGCACCAGGGCCGCCGTGACCTCGCTCTCAAAGCAGACCATGCACTCCCGGCTGCTGGAGAGGGAGGTCCGGGTGGTGGCGGAAGCCCCCAGTTTGGAGAAGCCTTGCAAGGGCTCCCCCTGAGACCTGCGCGGAAGACCGGAGAGGGCTGGCTCTTGGACAGAGGAGGACGGGGAGCGGTGCGCGCTGGGGTGGAGGGAGCTGCTATTGCTAGAGCGCTGCTGCTTGGAGAAGAGGACGGACACCGGGCTGGTGTTTTCTTGCCCGGCCCACAAAGGGGCTCCGGACTCGGGAATCCCATAGTACAGATCCTGCTTGTTGACACCGTAGTTGGGGAAGAGGTAACTGTAATTGAAGTCGTTTTGGTCATTCAGCCGGGGCGTCTCATAGGCCGGGTCCACGGAGCAGTCGCCGATGCACCCCAGGCTGTTCTGGCGGAAGGTGGAGAGGGGCTTGCAGCCAGGGGCGGGCGTGTGGACCCGCCAGGCCTCCGAGTAGCGGTTCTCCATGCCCGAGTCGGGACTGCTGGACAGGAAGTCGTTCTCGTTGTTGTACTCCAGGATCTTGCCAGTCCGAACGGCGATGTGGGTCTCGATCTCCTCGCGGGCCCGCTCCACGTTGCCCGGGGCCCCCGTGATCTCGAAGACGGGGTCCCGGTCCCGGCTGGGCGTAATGATGTAGGTGTTGGTCTGCTGCTGGATCCGCTTGATGGTGGCCCCTTTGGGCCCCACCACCAGGCCCACCACCCGGTACGGGACCCGGACTCGGATGGTGACCTGCCCTGGCAAGGTCGGGGCGCTGCCAAAGCTGGTGCCCGCCTTGTTGCGCGAGGCCCGGATCATGGAGAAGTGCTCGGCGGCCGAGATGATCTCTCTCCGCGCCATGGCCACGTCCTCCCGCCGCCCGGTCACCATGAAGACGGGCTCCTCGCCGCGGACCGGGGTCTTGATGTAGGTGTTGGTCTTTGCCCTCAGAGCCTTGATTTTGCAACCTGGAGGCAAAGGAGAAACAAAGGGGAGGTGTCAGTGGGCCTCTGTGTCTGTCCTGCTCCTGACAGACTCACTGCTTACGTGCCCAGGCAATAATCAGTGAGCAACGTTGTACGTTCTATATTTATATAAAGCGTTATAACTTCCTGTGCACAATCATACTAATAAACAAGTTTTGCCTGTGGGCAGCTGCGGCCAGTGCTAGCCAAACCACTGCTAAAACCAGGGTCACCTCCACTGCGGCTGCCATCTTGGGGTGGCCTCTCGGACACCCCCCCGCAGCCCAGCACCCAGGGCTGGGAACCTCTGACCACCCTCTTTGTACGCCACTGCCAACAACCCACTCCTAAGCAGTTCTACTCAGATGCAAGTCCCATGACAGTCAATGGGGCTTAAGACTGCAGCCCCGTCCTCTGAGTCCACAAAAGCTCCTGCCCACCTGCAGTTAAGTCGGTTTTCGGTAACCAGATTGAACCGGGCTTTTCAAAATGCCTTTGGTGTTCTTTGCTTGCGGGGGGGGGGGGGTCTCTCTCCTCCCCAGGCAAGTTGCCCATCTCAACCCAGAGCATGCACTTCAAAGGCCTGACAACCACTGGTGCAAAGCCTGCCCCTGGTGGCTGGAAGCAGTTTGAAAAAAGGCAGTGCAGGGCCTCTTTTTCCAAGGCGGGACACGCCCCCCCAGGGCAAGACGGCCCCCCCACTCCACGCATTTCGAAGGACTGGCAGGAGCTGCAACAACCACCGCAGTGAGGAGGTTCATGGGGGGGGGGTCCGAGCGCTCAGCACAGACAGGATCGATGGCGCTGGGGCCAGGAATCTGCACGGTAAAGAGCCGTGGTCCGGTGGCCACGGCGGAGACAAAACAACCCTGCCCGTGTCTTGACGGGCACAAAGAAGACCCTCCCTAGCCTAATGGATGCTGCCAGTGGGGGAGGCTGGGGGGAGGGACTGGGAAAGGTGAAACAAAGGGGTCAGGGTGAGAAGGCGCGAGACAAAGGAAGGGGGAAGCCCATGCTGGGCGCAGATGGGAGGAAATGGAGGCGAGGCAAAGGCGTAATTGGGGACAAACACTGTCATATGAGTGGGGGGGAGGGGGCAAAGGGGGGCTGTGGAGAGGAAGGCTGCCAAGGAGAGAGCAGAGGAGGGAAGGGGAGGGGCGAGCCAGGAAGGGACAAAAGCAGGCAAGGTGGGAGGGTCTGCGGACGGCCCGGCATCCAGACAAAGGGTGCTGCAGGCTCAGGCAGGAAGGCAGAGGGCATGCTGGAGCCGGGGACAAGAAGGACTACTGGCACCCAAGGACAAGCCCCACACAGAACCCTGCAGAGCCCTCCCCCTTCAAGTGAGCTGCCGGCCTTTCTGCACCTGAGGCAGCCGGGACATACTTCCAACTTCACCACAGTACTCAGGTCTGGCCTGCAGCCGGACCGCGGCTGCAACTGGCCATGTCCCGGGGAAACCTCTCCAAGGAGGGGTGGAGGGTGGGAGACCCCCTGCTGGATTCCAGGGTTGTGCTGGAGCCACAGCGCTGAGACTCGAGTCCCGAGTCTCTGTCCCCTTGACTCGAGTTGCAAACGAGTCACAACGTGACCGCCCAGAGTCGTTTTGTGAGTCGTTTTGACACATGAAAAGCGAGTCTGGACTCGAGTCTTTTCATTTTTACGGTACAGTCTGAGCCCCGAGTCAGTGTTTGACTCAAGCCCATACGAGCCGTGAAAAACATGTATCAGGGTCACCCAAGTCTCGGCTCATCCCTGCTGAACTCCACACAGCAGAGAGTGAGCAAGAACAGATCTGCCCCGCTGGGGGAGAAACAGGGAAAGGAAGGAACACGCTAGTCCGTGGCTTGGGTGCAACTGGTTTTGGGGGCAAAGCAGGATTCAGACTCGCTTCCAGCTGCTGAACTGATGGTGTTGGGGTCCTGCCCGCCCCAGGACCCTCAGAGCACAACCACTGCAAGCACACGCTGCACAGACAACAGTCCCCTCTCTCCAAAGAAGGTTGTCTGGGATCTCCGACAGAGCGGCACTCTGACCTGCGGCACTCTGGCCAAACTCCCGTACTTGGGGGACGGGACCATGATGGCTAAACAGGTGCAAAGGCAACACAAGCCTGCACATAAAATATCCCGAAATCTCAATCAGTGCCCAAGGCTATTTCCGCTCCAACATAAAAGGACAACACAAATCAACTGAGTTCTCATCTCCAGCTACCTGCAGTTGTAAACAAGGCACTGATAAATCCACGTTGTTTGGTTTCAAGGGTTTCAAGAGAAAGGGCGCATCACAAAGAAGGCAGGCAGGGGTATCTGCCACTGGGACGCATCAGGCCTTTTGCACAGTCACTGGCACAAATCAGCAGCCGGGCACACACTGCGGGCTGGAGGAAAAAAGGCACAAAGAGGCTGAACCTCCAACACATCAGTGATGCCCATTCTAAGCATCTAGTCCTCAACAAGGTCCTAGTCCTCAAGCATCTAGTCCTAGTCCAACAAGCATCTAGTCCTCAACAAGCACCTGCTAACAGCTTCACAACTTTGTTGTACTGGCTCCCCACTCCCCAAGGCTGGCTCTTGCACACATCTCTTGCTTGCAGCATGAACCATTTCTATCCACACATAACACTAACACTCCCCGGTTTCTAACAAGGAAACACCCTAGAGCAGTGGTCTTAAACCTTTTTCATGCCATAACCCCAATAAATAATGAGACTGGGGATCCACTGCCATCCTGCCCCCTTCCTGACCTGCCCACCCCAGTCCCTGCCTGCCGTTTCCCTCTGTCTCTTATGTCTTCACAGGCAAGACAGTACATAAGAACAGCCCCACTGGATCAGGCCAGAGGCCCATCTAGTCCAGCTTCCTGTATCTCACAGCGGCCCACCAAATGCCCAGGGAGCACACCAGATAACAAGAGACCTGCAAGGCTTCCTGGGAATTGTAGTTAAGAACATAAGAGCAGCCCCACTGGAGCAGGCCAGAGGCCCATCTAGTCCAGCTTCCTGGATCTCACAGCGGCCCACCAAATGCCCCAGGGAGCACACCAGATAACAAGAGACCTCATCCTGGTGCCCTCCCTTGCATCTGACATAGCCCATTTCTAAAATCAGGAGGTTGCACATGCACATCGTGGCTTGTAACCCATAATGGATTTTTCCTCCAGAAACTTGTCCAACCCCTTTTAAAGGCGTCCAGGCCAGATGCCGTCACCACATCCTGTGGCAAGGAGTTCCACAGTGGGACGAGGCCGTGCAGGAGTGGATCAAGAACTCAGTTTGGAGAAGGCAGAGCCACGACTGGATTGGACCCAAACCCTCCCTTGCAGAGTCTCGGAAAGGCTGCTGCGAACCCCCAAATGAGGCTTCACAACCCCGTTGGGATCGTGACGCTCTGGGTGAGGAACACTGCTCTAAAGGCTGCACAGAGAGACGGTCCAACTTCCAGCTCTCCAAGGAGTTCCGCTCAGGCACACAGGCTGGCACCCCTCCACTCTGCACTCTCAAGTGCAGGCAAACAAGGTCTCCGGTGTGCACCTGACCAGCAGAATTTGGGCGCACCTGCTGTCTCTTCTCCGCCCGGTCGAACCAGGACGCTTGGAACTCTGGGCAATAAGAAGAGACTGATTTCTGCAATGCATGACTTGGGTGCCTGTGGAGAAAGCAACAAGTCCCCTTCTTGTGCGCCACCAAACCCTGGCACAGGAACCGGCAAAGGACTGCAAAAAGCCACTCAGCAGCAGAAAGGGAAGCTCCTGAGTCCAGTCGGTGCTGCAGCAGATCTGATTCTACAGAACACAGCTAGAAAGAAACACGGGGGCGGGTCTCTTCGGCGTGCCGCGCTGACAGCGTCAACTGTTGCTACGCTCAGGGCAGCGGCAGCGAGGCGCGGAGCTTGAACGCCAACAGAGGCTGGGCGCAATACGGTATATCGAGTGGGTGTGCCCATCAATGACGGAGGCACGTGTTTGCCTCGCTCTCTGTGGGGGGGGGCGAACAGGGAAGGCGGCTCAGGCAGGTGCAAAGCCAAGGGGGAGGACAAAGGCCTGGGTTGGCGGAGAGGCGGGAGGGGAAGGAGCATGGCGAATTAAGTTGAGAATTAAGCGGCGCCCTAGATTTCTAGCAGGCGGCACAGAGAGAGGCTGGCTCTCCTGGAAACACTCTGCACGCTCTCCGCAGATTTTGCCCTCTCCTGCTGTTCTCGGGCTTGGTAGCCGTGTGGTTTTGGGCACACAGCCCCAGGCACTGGAGAGCCCGTTCTGGCCTTAGACTTGCCGTGTTGCAGCAGAAGGCAGAGAACAAAGGCTGGATCCAGGGAGGTGCCTCCCCCCCCCTTGCACCAACGGGAGCACCAGAGCAGATTCTGAGCTCCGACCACGGGGGGCAGGCCTTGTCGCTGTGCTCGCACCAGGCTCTGTTTACGCTGCGAGCTTGCAAAAGGACAGGGCACCCAACCAGCTGCTTCAGGACCAGCTCTCTCTTTTAAGAAGAAGTCAAGCTTCTAGCCCTCATGGCTGTGAACTAAGGCTTCAAAGCAGGTGACGATTCAGAAGAACTGCAGAAAAACATTCTCAGCAAAGGCAGCAAGGGGGAAGTTGCACCCCCCCCAAGTTGCCTGCCTCCTTGCTGGATCTCTGTGGTAACCCGAAGGAAGGGCATTTCCTAAATATGGAGGTGGGTTTCTTTAGTGTTGTGAATTGATCTAGACCAAAAACCTATTGATACACAAAGGACATCAGGTGTGCTCCCTGGGGCATTTGGTGGGCTGCTGTGAGATTCAGGAAGTTGGACTAGATGGGCCTGTGGCCTGATCCAGTGGGGCTGTTCTTATGTTCTTAACTACAATTCCCAGGAGGCCTTGCAGGTCTCTTGTTATCAGGTGTGCTCCCTGGGGCATTTGGTGGGCCGCTGTGAGATACAGGAAGCTGGACTAGATGGGCCTATGGCCTGCTCCAGTGGGGCTGTTCTTATGTTCTTAAACTACAATTCCCAGGAATCCTTGCAGGTCTCGTTATCTGGTGTGCTCCCTGGGGCATTTGGTGGGCCGCTGTGAGATACAGGAAGCTGGACTAGATGGGCCTATGGCCTGCTCCAGTGGGGCTGTTCTTATGTTCTTAAACTACAATTCCCAGGAATCCTTGCAGGTCTCGTTATCTGGTGTGCTCCCTGGGGCATTTGGTGGGCCGCTGTGAGATACAGGAAGCTGGACTAGATGGGCCTATGGCCTGCTCCAGTGGGGCTGTTCTTATGTTCTTAAACTACAATTCCCAGGAAGCCTTGCAGGTCTCTTGTTATCTGGTGTGCTCCCTGGGGCATTTGGTGGGCCGCTGTGAGATACAGGAAGCTGGACTAGATGGGCCTATGGCCTGATCCAGTGGGGCTGTTCTTATGACAATTCCCCTCAGAGCAAACTTCCATTAAGTTGAAGGTGAACACATTAATGCGCAATTTCTCTTTGGTTTTTCTTTCAGAAATCCAACGGGGCAGGGCAAATTTTGCCTCTCCCCACAGAAAAATAATTTTGTCCCTTTCCCTAAACATACTTCTTCCTTCTACGCAACGCCTGGCTCCCTGGCCAGCAAGGCACGTCCCACACTGCTCTCCTCCTCCACACTTCCTGTCCTGCTCTTTCAGGGAGTGGGGAGCAGGTGGGTGGCCCCTGGCAAGCTGCTGCCTGAAGAGGCTCCCTCAGCTGGCCTCGGGGAGGGCCAGACCTGCCTGCCATCCGGAAGGGCTGCCAGCCAACCAGTTGGCCGGAAAGCAGAGAGGACGGCTGGTCTCCCCTTCATTCCACCAGAAACAAACACGTGGATCTTTTCACAAATGCTCTGGGATGTAAACAAGCAGCTGTTTTCTGGGCCGCTCCCTCCCCAGCCAGCTTCTGCCCCTGGATCCATACTGGGGGGCTCTCACTGGGCCGCAGGCGTCTTCCACCTGAAGAGCTGCTGCATCTCCGCTGCCTTCCTGACCTGTTTCAGGGCCCATCAATCAAGAGCGCTCAGGACACCCCCCCCCCCCACTTTCCAGGCTGGGCCTACATTTTCAGGTGTCTGCCCAGTCAGGTGTCCTTGCTAGGCCTTCCCTCCCGGGCACTGTCTCCGGAGCTCCAGGCTGCCCTTGATACAGAGAGGGAGGCGGCCCATTCTGGTTGGCACCACTTGGTGCTGTGGAGTGGGGTGTCACTGTTGCCTTGTCCCATACAGACACCCGCACAAACCCTCACACGCAGCACATCATCCACACGCACCCTAGAGGAACGCTGAGCAGAGCGGATCATTCCCTGGCCAGGCTGCGATGGGTTTCCCACAAGCACCACAAGACCTGCAGACGGAGCAGTCTGGAATTCTGCCCCTGCTCCAGTGCAGGCTGGCCCAAGAGCCCCTGGGTCCCAGCCTCTGCGTTCCATGGTGCAGGGAGGTGGGGGGCCCTCTGGAAGCCTCTGCAGTCCCGCCCTGAGAGCCCCAGTTTGTAATGCCCAACATTTGAGCAGTGCAAAACGCGAAGAGCTCTAAGTTTTGTAGGGAGCCTCACCGCGGCATGCAAGTGGCCCCTTTCCCTCCCCTGGAGAGGCATTCTGGGGAGTGGGAGCCTGGCTCCAAAGGGGAGGGAGAGGGGCTGCTTGTACTCCACTATGAAGCTCCCTGCAAAACTTAGTGCTTTGAACCCCTTTAGCTACACCACTGGGTCCAAGCTCACCGCCTACACTCCACACAACTGTGAAGAAAACACACCTGTTCACACCTGCCCAGGAGCAAACTCCCCGATTCTCACTGCACGTGCCCAGGGTTGAGCCTTCGCCCGGCAGACTGGCCTCAGGTCCTGCCCTGGGTCAAAGGGTCTCGCAAGTTCCTAAGCGAGGAGCTTCCCTAGGAAGTTTTCTCCAGCAGGGAAATCACAGGATGTTTTCCAAGAGCCCAAAGCAGTTTTCTCTCCCACTCTCCAGAAGACTTTCTTCAACAGCAGCAGGAAACAGGGGTGGTCCTCGTGGCAAAAGAGGGGGCAACAGTCTGCGTGGGCAGAGGGGCAGAGACTGCCTCCTTTCCCTGTCAGGAACCCTGTCCAGGTCAGCACTGCTGACTCCATGGGCTTGAGTCAGGGAATCCTAGTTTGGAAATGTGACTCAGACACCAGTCCCTGCAAGCCACTCACTGACTTGGCCTCAATGTTCATTCGCTGTAGTACGTATGTCTGTAGTATGGGAAGATTACTGGGTGAGCCTGATAGGAATGCTGGGAGACCACACGCGGGACCCTTTGAAATACTCTTCAGGTAGGACTGTTTGGCCATTCTCTGCATGCGGCATATTTCATAGTATCCTAGTGTTGGAAGGGACTCACAAGGCCATCTAGTCCGGAGCAGGAAGTGCTCCTGGAGCATCTCCAGCAGGTGCTGCTGAGCCTCTGCTTGGCAATCTCTAGTGAGGCAGATTGCCACCACCTCCCTCAGCAATTTGCTCCACTGCCCTTTCTGGAAAGGGTGGCTCCCATTGGAGCCAGCTGGTGACAGAGTTCCTGGAGGCGGGTGCGGCATCAAGGCTGTGGCCTGGCCTGGCCCCCAGCATGTTGTGAAGCAGCCACGCTGTGCCACAAGGGGCTGGGCTTCCACAGAGAGTGGGCGTGGCCAGGTCTGAGGGCATTGTTTTCACCCTGGGCAGCAAGTGACCATACCTGCCAGAGGAGGGGAGGCGTGGCCTCCCACATAACAGCCACCCATTTTGCCCAAAGGCCCCACCTGTGTTGTAAGCGCCAACTCCCAGAAATCAGGTCCCTGAGGCAATTGCCTCAGTCTGCCTCAGGGACGGGCCAGCACTCATTCCAAAGCACCTCATCAGACAGAAGGCAAAAGAGTTATGTTCTTTTGTGTTCAAAAGAGTTATGCGCTGCAGCTCGCCTAGAACTGCACCTCTTCCTAATTCAGGGAGCGATGTGTGTGTGTGTGGGGGGGAATCTCATGGTTGCCTACTTGTGTGTATGCGAAAGCAAAGACAACTAGCACACCAGGACCAAGGTAAGATCTTTCCCCCTGAGCAGCTAGCTTTCCACAGGCAGGACAATGCATTCCTCCCCATTGCCTTCTGAAGTGACAGTCCCAGGAGGGCTGTTTGGCCTCAAACATCTGAGACCGACCGAAAGCACCCACCTCCTGAGCACCAAGCCTACGAGACCCCTCCAAGTCTGGGCCTGAGCCTTTCCAGGCTTCAAAACACCAGCAGCCTTTGTCTGGCTGGAGTCTTTCCGCGTGTTCCCTGCCACAAAGCCTTGAGCTGGAGCACGTTGGGAACCTACACAATAACTAAGTCAACGGGCCCTCGCTGCACCAGCAAACCCCCCCCCCCCCGCAGGGGATTATCAGGTGTCCTTTGCGCCAGTTGGGGACGGGGTTGTTCTGCTCCCTGGCAAAGTCCAGAACGTGCAAGACCCCTTTCAGAAACATGGTTCCCGCTGAGCGGAGCGCAGGAGACCCCACGCAGGCTTCCACACGCCTCCACCCACCTGCATGCAGAACTCAGAACGGACCCTTCTTGTGCAGGGGAGAAGCAGCCTGGACTGGGTGCCCGCAGTTCAGCAGGAGCGGTGGGGGTCGCCTCCATGCCAGGGGAGGAGGCCTTTACTCCAGTCCCGACTGGGGGTCCCGCAGCTGTGGCCCCCAGCTGCCCCTTTGGCACCCCCCTCAGTGTTTGCGCCCGCCCACCTTTCGATGAGAAGAAGGGGGGTCTCCTGCGGGCACGCTGAGCGCGGGCGCCTTTGTCCCCCCCAGGGAGTCATCCTCCCCTCCCCCCACCAAGGGGTCTCCCCTGCGGGGCCTGCTCTGCCAGGGCTCCGGCCAGAGAGCCAAGCGCGGGCCTCTCCGGCCCAGGAAGAACAATGGGGCCGAGCCCTTCCTTTGTGGCGGCGGCGGCGGGGCTGCTGGAGCCCCCTCCTCCCGGGCGCCTGGGTTCTGGGCCAGCCCCCCCATCCACCGGGTGCGGGAGCGCCCCTCCCCTCCCCTCCCCCAGGGGGAAGACCCCCTCCGTCCCTCCTACTCCCGAGGGGCCCCGGCGCCTCCTCGGCCGGCTTCCGCGCGGGGGGGGGCTGCGCAGAGGCGCCCGCGGAACAAAGAGCCCCGTCCCGGCGCGGACAATGGAGCTCCAGGTGGCGGCTGCGGCGGCCGCGCACGCCCCTTCCTCCCGCGCGGCCGGCGAGGACCACTGCCGCAGCCCGTCCGGGGGTCGCTCCGCAGACCCCAACGCGGACGGGGAGGGGGCGCCTCCGGACAGCGCCGCGGGAACGCGCCACCTGCGCCGCCACGCCCCCGGCCGGCCCGGCTCCCGTCGGAGCGCCGGCAGGACCGGCCACACCCCCGCCCCGGAGGGAGCGGTCCGCGCGGGGCAGTGTGGCGGGGCCCAGGCCCCTCGCGCGCGCACCCACCTTGCCTGCCGACGATCTCGGCCACGTGCTCGGAGCTGGGCACCGGGACGCACTCGGTGGTGTTGGAGCTGCTCTTGAGCCGCAGCTCGGCCTCCTTGTAGAGCGCGCACAGCTTGCCCGGCTCGGGGGCGGCGGCGGCGGCGGCGCCGGGGGGCGCGGGCGGCGGGGGGGGCGGCGGCGGCGGCGGGAGGGCGCCCTTGGGGGGCGCGGGCGGCGGCGGGGGCCCGGGCGCGGCGGGGGGCGCCTGCGGGGCGGCGGGGGGCGTCGCGGGCGCGGCGGGGGGCCCGTCCTCGGGCGCCGGGGCGGGCGCGGCGGGCGCGGCGGGCGGCGCGGCCACCGGCTCGGCCAGGCCCAGCAGGCAGAGCTGGTCGAGGGCCAGCTGCAGCGCCCGCTCGTCCTCCAGCAGCGCCCGCTCCTTGCCGCTGCCGCTGCCGCTGCCGCCGCCGCCCGGGAAGCAGCCCAGGTCCCCGAAGCCGCCGTTGCGTTCCATGAGCCCCGACACGACCAGGCTCGGCATGGCGGACGGGCGGCCGGCGGGCGGGCGGGCTGGACGGGACGGGCGGGCGGGCGGCCGCGGCTGGGTTGCCGCTGCGCTGCGCTGCGCGCCTGGCTGGCTGGCTGGCGGGGCTGGGAGGGGAGGGGAGGGGGCTGCGGGCGGGGGAGGGGAACAAAGAGCTGGGGGAGGGGCGCGAGGGAGGCACAAAGGGGCGCGGGAGCGGCCCGCCCACCTCCTCCGAGGCCGCGGCCGAGCCCCGCAGGCTCCTGCCCGGCGAGGGGTGCTGGCTGGGCACGGGGTGCCCCGCGCTGGCTGGCTGGCTCGAGCCCCGCCTGCCCGCCGCCCGGCCGCCGAGGGGGTGTGGTGCGGACGGCGGCGGCGGCGGCAGCAGGAGGAGGAAGAGCGCGGCTCTCTCCCTCCCGCCCGCCCGCCCGCCCAGCCCAGCACCAGCCCGGCAGCGGGCGAGGAGCCGGGGCGGCGGGGGCCGGGCCACCTGGGGGCTGCCGGGGGTCCGGGCGCCTCTTTGTCTCCGCTCTCCTGGCTGCGGCGCGGGGAGGGGCCGAGGCTGCTGGGGGATGTAGTCCCGCGCCCGGCCGCGCACGCCCCCTGCCCTGGCAGCCGCGGCAGAAGCGGGCACTGGAGCCGCCGACTTCGCCCAGCCCGGCTCGGCCAGCAGCTCCCCCGGCAGGGCGCCCTGCCCTCCTGGCCCGCCGGCCGTGGCGAGCCGCCTGCCCGAGTCCAGCGGCCTCTCCGCTGCCAGGCACTGGCTGGCAGCAGCTGCCGGGGTGCGGGGAGAGAGGGGGCCTTCCCAGCCCCTCCTGGAGGGAGCTGAACCCGGGGCCGACCTCCAAGGCGCAGCCACCCTCTCTGGACACCCACAGTGGTGTGGCCTGCCCCCAGGGCCATAAGAACCTAACAACAGCCCCGCTGGATCAGGCCAGAGGCCCACCTAGTCCAGCTTCCTGCATCGCACAGCGGCCCACCAAATGCCCCAGGGAGCACACCAGATCACAAGAGACCTCATCCTGGTGCCCTCCCTGGCATCTGGCATTCTGACGTAGCCCACCTCCAAAATCAGGAGGTTGCGCACACACATCAGGGCTTGTAACCCGTAATGGATTTTTTCTCCAGAAACTTGTCCAATCCCCTTTTAAAGGCATCCAGGCCAGACACCAGCACCACATCCTGTGGCAAGGAGTTCCACAGACCGACCACATGCTGAGTAAAGAAATATTTTCTTCTGTCTGTCCTAACCCACCCAACACTCAATTTTAGTGGATGTCCCCTGGCTCTGGTGTTATGTGAGAGTGTAAAGAGCATCTCTCTGTCCATCCCCTGCATAATTTTGTATGTCGCAATCATGTCCCTCCTCAGGCGCCTCTTTTCTAGGCTGAAGAGGCCCAAACGCCCTAGCTTTCCTCATAAGGAAGGTGCCCCAGCCCCGTAATCATCTTAGTACCTCTTCCTCTTTTGCACCTTTCCCATTTCTACTATGTCTTTTTTGAGATGTGGCGACCAGAACTGGACACAATACTCCAGGTGTGGCCTTACCATCGATTTGTACAACGGCATTATAATATTAGCCATTTTGTTCTCAATACCTTTTCTAATGATCCCAAGCATAGAATTGGCCTTCTTCACTGCCGCCACACATTGGGTCGACACTTTCATCGACCTGTCCACCACCACCCCAAGATCTCTCTCCTGATCTGTCACAGACAGCTCAGAACCCATCAGCCTATATCTAAAGTTTTGATTTTTTGCCCCAATGTGCATGACTTTACACTTACTGACATTGAAGTGCATCTGCCATTTTGCTGCCCATTCTGCCAGTCTGGAGAGATCCTTCTGGAGCTCCTCACAATCACTTCTGGTCTTCACCGCTCAGAAAAGTTTGGTGTCGTCTGCAAACTTAGCCACCTCACTGCTCAACCCTGTCTCCAGGTCATTTATGAAGAGGTTGAAAAGCACCGGTCCCAGGACAGATCCTTGGGGCACACCGCTTTTCACCTCTCTCCATTGTGAAAATTGCCCATTGACGCCCACTCTCTGTTTCCTGGTCTTCAGCCAGTTCTCAATCCATGAGAGGACCTCTCCTATAATTCCCTGATTGTGGAGTTTTTTTAGTAGCCTTTGGTGAGGGACCGTGTCAAACGCCGTCTGAAAGTCCAGATATATAATGTCTACGGGTTCTCCTGCATCCACATGCCTGATGACCTTTTCAAAGAATTCTATAAGGTTTGTGAGGCAAGACTTACCCTTACAGAAGCCATGCTGACTCTCCCTCAGCAAGGCCTGTTCGTCTATGTGTTTGGAGATTCTATCTTTGATGAGGCATTCCACCATCTTACCTGGTATAGATGTTAGGCTGACCGGCCTATAGTTTCCCGGGTCCCCCCTCTTTCCCTTTTTAAAAATAGGCATGACATTTGCTATCCTCCAATCTTCTGGCACCATGGCCGTTTTGAGGGACAAGTTGCATATTTTAGCCAAGAGATCAGCAACTTCATTCTTCAATTCCTTAATAACTCTTGGGTGGATGCCATCAGGGCCCGGTGACTTATTGATCTTTAATTTATCAATGAGGTCTGAAACATCTTCTCTTTTAACCTCTATCTGACTTAATTCCTCGGTCAGGAGGGGCCGTTTGGGCAGTGGTATCTGCCCGAGGTCTTCTGCCGTGAAGACTGGTGCAAAGAACTCATTTAATTTCTCTGCCATCTCTAAGTCTCCTTTTATCTCCCCTTTCCCTCCCTCACCATCCAGAGGGCCAACCGCTTCTCTGGTGGGTTTCCTGCTTCTAACATATTTGAAGAAGCTTTTATTATTCCCCTTAATGCTGCTGGCCATGCGTTCCTCATAGACTCTCTTGGCCTCCCGTATCACCTTCTGACATTTCTTTTGCCACAGTTTATGTTCCTTTTTATTCTCCTCATTAGGGCAAGACTTCCATTTACGGAAGGAAGCTTCCTTACCCTTCACAGCCTCTCTAACTTGGCTGGTTAGCCATGCGGGCACCCTCCTGGACTTAGTGGAACCCTTCTTCCTTTGCAGTATACACCTCTGCTGGGCCTCCATTACTGTTGTTTTAAGCAGCCTCCATGCACTTTGGAGAGATTGGACTCTTTTTACCCTCCCTTTCAACCTCCTTCTAACCAGCCTCCTCATTTGAGGGAAGTCGGCCCGTCGGAAGTCAAGGGTTTTTGTGAGAGATTTGCCCGGTATTCTTCCCCCGACGTGCATGTCGAAGCGGATCGCAAACTTGCCAGGGTCTCAGGTTCAGGAATCCGCCCCCCAGGCTCCACTCAGAGATTCAGGAAGGGATTGAATGTGGGAGAACCTTCTGCATGCAAATGGGGGGGGAGTGTTCTCTTAAAGCACCCTCCCTGCACACCCTTCTTTACACCTGCAATATGTTCCATTACCTGTGCAGTGTCCTCCTATCCGTCGTG
Source organism: Tiliqua scincoides (assembly GCF_035046505.1). NCBI lineage: Eukaryota > Metazoa > Chordata > Lepidosauria > Squamata > Scincidae > Tiliqua > Tiliqua scincoides. Next base: position 5,471,809 of record NC_089835.1, read on the forward strand.
CTCCTGTCCCACCAGGGCCCGTGAGAGTACAGGCCCAGGGTCACAAAGGGGGTCCAGGAACCAAAGGAGGGGAGCTGGAGACGTCCTGGGATCTCAGCAAAGGTGAAGACTGGCCCTCACATGTGGTGTCAGCCAACGTCGTTTTATCCTGTATATGGTCATGTGTAGGAATTGGATCCAATGGAGAAGGGCCCAAGAGAAGCTTTGTAGCCCCAGATAAAATCCCTCTTAGAGGTCCTGGTCTCCACCACATGCCCAGAAACAGGTGCCCCCTGTCTGGGTGGACAAAATTCAAAGCAGGACAAGGGCAAGAGAAATGGTTGCACGGGGGGGGGGGTAAACACCCAACCCCCCCGGCTGCTGCTGGAACAATGCAAATGTGAGGAAGACCCCATTGCAGGCCTGGCCTTGCCCCACTCCCCAAGCTGCCTTCTGAACAGGAGTGAGAAGGACTATGGAGGTGGTGGGGAGGAAAGGGGGGCTCTTCCGCAGCTCTTCCTGCTGCTTTCCCCAAATCCAGGGAAGGGGGGAGCAGATGCATTTTTTTTTCTTCTTGAAAGAAGGGGGCGATTGAGGGTGGGAGGGTCTCTTTGTGTTGTTGCTGGAAGGCTCTTTCCACCCCCACCCGCTACTCCTGAGTTGAAACAGATGTCTCTCGCCCATGGAGCCGGCTTGTATGAATGAGCTCATGGAGGAGGGCGAGGGGGGAAGAGGGACAATGCTGACAAAGAGAGAGGGAGGGAAGGAAGCCCAGTCCCCACTGAGCCTCGAGCGCTCTGCTCTGCTCTGCTCTGCTCTGCTCGGAGGAACTGCCCCGCTCTCAGGATGGAGGTGTGTGGAGTGAGGGGAAGCAGTCAAGTCTGGGGACTACTCCTCAGGCTTCTCCTGCCTGGCAGTCCACAATGGAGGGGGCCTTCTTGCTGTGTGGGTCATTTGGCAAGGTAAGGCCTGGCTGCAGCTCTCTCCCCCCCCCCGCCCGCAACTTTTTTGTCTGGACGGATCAGGAAAGGGCAGAGGGCTCCCCCCTTCCTGCCCCGGCACTGATGATCCTTAGGACGAAGCCAGCAAGGTGCTCGCCAGCTCTGTGGCCCCTGGAGGGAAACCAGTGCAAGCCCACTCCAGGCGCCTCTCGGCTGTCTATCACTGCAGCAGACACAACAGTTTGGAAGCAGAAGCAGCCACCAGGATCCTCCTGGACAGGAGGCGGGCCGGCCTCCGGCTTCTGGGCACCTGCAGTGGCTCCATCCCTGCCCTGCCTGCCATTGCCGAGGGCAGCCCCGCGGGCTCTAGAAAAGCGGCATCTCCACCTGAAAGGAGCTGTCCGCGCGTGACATTCTTGGCGATTGTATTTTGGGGTTGATATTTACATAAAACACACGTGTGTTACAAAGTGCGCACAGTGCCACTGGCAGCCTGGCACTGAGCGTGGTCGTGGAGGGCTGCCTTTTCTCTGTGAACCCCTCTGATGGGCTCACCAACTGGTGGAGTTTGTCCTGTGCTTTGGTTTTTTTTGCCTGCAGTACAGAACTGGTCATTGCAGCAATGCTGTGGGCACAGTGGGGTGCCCAGTGGTTAGAGCTGCGGTCTTGGATCAGGACAGCTGTGGTTCTGACTGAGGACACGTTCTGTGCCCAGGACCGCTGGGGTTTAGTCCTTGGGTGCTGTGGAACCCCACGCTGCGGACCATTCGGGTCGCACCAGCGTGCTGCCAAAAAGAGGTTGGAAATCGCTGCTCTGAATAAGGACTGAGGGTGGACAGATATGAGCAACCAGGAAAGGACCAAGGGGAGCTTTGAGGGAGGCTGCAGTTCCAGGCCTGTGGGGCCACGTGGCTCCCTGCCTGTCCTGAAGTGTAGGGCAGAGAGGAGGGTTGTGTGTGAACCTCCAGAGAAGGTTGGGATCCATTCTTGCTTTGTAGCCAGGCCCTAACGACAATGTACATCAGGTGCCTGAGAGGCGGTTGTGCCCCAAAGCCCCTCCTGGGTTTTCAAGAGTCTGAGGGCAGGATGTGACCTCATTTGCCAGTGTTTGGGGCAGCCAGTGGGGGGGGGGAGGAAGGGAGCAAACATTCCCTCCAGTGCGGCAGATTCGGTGCCAGACGAGCAGCAAGAGGGCTGCCCAGCACCTGGGTATCCTTGCTGACTGCTGGAACCAGCCTTCTGGGGGGCTCCTCATGCCCCCAGACCCCCAGTGGGGACACCCCTGCCGCAGGGCTTTTGCTTCCCACACTTTGCCCTTTGTCCCTTAAGACAGCTGTGGAGTTGGACCTGTGGAGTGGGGGGGGGGGACTGATGGGGTCAAAGCATTAGTGGGCTGGGGCTCTGCAAAGAAGACCCCTGGGGGGGCATCTAAGCCCCCTCACAACCCCCTGGTTTTAGAAGTGGGCTTCCTCAGTATGCCAGGCACAAGGGAGTGGCTACAGGCTGCAGATCTCCTGCGGTCTTTTGTGCTCTTGGGGCACCTGGTGGGCCACTGTGAGATGCTGGGAGCGGATCTTGGGGGGCCCCGGCCTGATCCAGCAGGGCTCTTCTGACGTTCTCATGTTCTTAGCATAGCTGCCCCGCCTCTTCCTGAGCCAGGACTGAGGGCTGGAGCCCATCCCTGGTCCTGCAGAGACTTCTCCCACCTGGCTGGTCGTTGGCTGTCTTCCACAGAAAGTAGCTGAATAAAGGGGGAGGGTCTTTCCTGGCCCCAATCCCTGGCTGCGTCCCTGGCTGCCACTTGAGGGCAGCCTAGAGGGCTGTAACCCTGAGTTTTGTTAGCCAGGCTGCCTCCTCTTTCCCTTCGAATCCCAAACACTCTGGTCACTGCAGAAGGCTAGAGAATTTCAGGTGAGTGTTTATGGGGCCGGCGCATCCCTGAGACCAGCTGAGGTGGTTGCCTCAGGGAGCAGATGGGGGGGGGGCCCTCCAGATTGGCACCTGCCTCCACTACCCCACCTCCTCCTCCCACTCCCTGGGCTGGAAAAGGAAGAGGAGGACAGAGTGGAAGCTATTCTGGCTCCACCTGCACCCCTCTCCTCCTTTTCCAGTACAAGCAGGAGGAGCAGAGGCTGACCCGACAGCAGGGGGGGGTCAGTTTGCATTTTGCCTCAGCCCCCCCCCCCCCGTGGTCAGTCCTGGATACTTACAGGGCTTTAGAAACTAAAGAACAAACAGGTAAAGAAATGTGCAAGTTTCTTTTCAAAGTAGCTTGCTTGCTCTCCTTTTTGCAAAGGCAGGATCCGGCCCTTGGGTCTGCCTGAAGCGTCCTTTGCCTCTGAGGTTGGCAGCCCTGAGAGGGGCCCCTGGAGCTGGGGCGAGGGGAGGAAGAGCCAAACAACCCTCCAGGCAGCCAGGTGTGTCCGCCTTTCTCCCTGCACCTTCTGGCCTGCTTCCTGGGAGGGGCTGCCTCTTGGCATCCTGGAGGTGGCGCCCGCACACCAGCCGGGCACTTGGCAGCTGCAGAGCCCGTGAGAGAGGAGGGGGCTGTGCCAAAACAACCCAGTTGGTACGAGGGGACCGTGCCAACCTCCTGATGATCCCAGCAGCAGATGCTCCCCTCTTTGTGCTGCTCATGAGCAGGTGAGCTCATGTTTCAGGCCAAGACAGTCTGGGGGGAATTTCAGGGCCAGGAGGCGTGAGGACCAGAGACACACGCGAGACAGGAAGTTACATGGGAGACAAGCAGGGAAGCAGCACCAGGGGTGGGCCAGGGGTCTAGGCCAGGGGTGGGCAGACTTTCAGCTTTAGGGACCCTGGACCTTTAACAATGGTATAGAAGAGGGAATTTCAGCAGACGCAACTGGTCCTCTCACAGATGACAGAACCTGGTCTGGTCTGGGCGATGGGGATCCTGTCATGTGCAGAGTGTAGCTGGGGGAGGAAGAGTGCTGAGATGGAGACACTCAGGAGAATTGTGGAGAGAAGGCCAGGCAGAAGGAGGTGGAAGAAGAACCCCCCTTTCCTACAGTCAGTGGGGACATGGGGGGGGAGTGCCTGCTTGCCCCTTTCCCTCTGCACAGCGAGGACAGCTTGCAAAAGAACCTGCCTTTGTGTGCCAAGACGCTCAGAGCTTTGGAGTTTGTGCACAAACAGACTCGTTCACAGGTGGGTGTTGGGGGGAGCCTTGGCTGTGCAGCGGCCCCCTCCCCGAGTTCCCCTTTGTGACATTTTCCCTCAGCCGCCTGGTGATGCTCACGGGGCCAGGGGTTCCTGGGGAGCGTCTCACAGTTTGCCCTGCTGGGAGTCTGGATCGGAGACGGCTTGTTAGGAGAACGACACCAGAGCAACCCCAGAGGGCAGGGCAGGAGGATAGAAAACAAAGTGCTCGGCGGAACCAGAGGGCCTGGTGGGACCAGGGGACGCCGCGGTCTGTTTACAACTCACTGCTGTGGCAACAGGGGCGACGCTGGGGGCGTGGAGTGGGTGGGCAGCAGCCTGCACTGAACTCCAACCATTTCTGTTCCCACTGAGGAGTTTAAGTGCTCTCAGAGAAGCCGTCCTGCACTTCCTGCATTTTTTAAATCTAAAAAACCAACCTTGTAAAGGCTTCCGACCATTTGACTAACAGCAGTTTCCTTAGGAATAACTCACCTCAATTCTTGTAGATCCTGATTGGTATCCAAGTCAGTAGATGGAAATAGCCCCTCCCCCCTCCAAGACCTGACTGCGGGCTTCTTGGGGCAGGGCCCGCCTGCACACTCTCCAGGCCAGTCCTGCCCCACTGTGTACGGAGGCAGTGAGTCCCGTTGTGTATGGAGACAGGTAGCACTCCACACCAATTTCCTCCATTGACTTCACAAACAGGCCAGTCCTGTGCCATTAGGTGCTAAAGGGCAGCGTGCAAGGCTGAGCTCCTACTAGGACCACCAAACCCTGGTTTGATTAGGGTTTCGTGTCACGCCTGAACCTGGTCCCAGGCACTTCTTGCCACAAAGACTGAAAATGTGTCTGACTGCTTTGGTGCGCCCCTGCCAGGTGAAAGGGGAAATTCACAAAACCCTCATGAGTTGAGAAACCTGGTCTTCAGTGTGCCTTCACCTGGGCTGGGGGAGGGGGTTGCAGTTCAGCAGCTATCCAGCCACACGGACTTGAAACCTGCCTTTCACAATGGCTTGTGGGTGGCTCTGCAAAGTCTCTCTGAATGTTCAAACGTGTGAGCCGTGTGGTGCGCTTGCAAAGGAGTGCGCTTGCACTCTGACCCCAGCAGTGTTCAGCCCCCCAGTATGAAGACAGCCACCTGGCAGCCTTGGCTGAGCACTGGGGAAGGGCCCAATGAGGACGGGTGCTGGGCCTTCCTCAGCCTGAGGGTCATTCAGCCCATGAACTGCAGGGGAGCCCTTGGTCGCATTGAAGACATTTAACACCAGAGCCCCAGCTGGCGGCTGCCTCCCCTCTCCAGGGACTGGAGTCACTGGAGCCACCTTGGCTGCAACCCGGGTGCTTGACGCCAGTTGGTGGCCCCCACCCCCTCTCATTCATCGGAGGAAACCGGAGAGGCCTGTGAGCTTCCCCACTTTCCTCCAGGGATGGCTTAGGTGAGCATTCCCACAACAGAGGGGTAGTATGGCAGGCCGAGCACAGGCTCTCTCGAAATGTGGGGTCAGGAACTGGGGGGCTCCAAGCCAACTGTTCCCCCTTCTCCTGTGCAAAGCTGCCTGCTGCCTTGACCCCACTCTTGGGGCAGTTGACAGGGTTTCCTGAAGACATTGTTAGATGCACAAAGCAGTTTCCAGAGCAAAACAAATTAAAACCTGGTTCTCTGTCTCCTGGAAAGATGCAAATGAGGCTCTAGCAAGACCCCCTGGAAAAGGCTCCCCCCCCCCCCCAAGAGCCAAAGGTGTTTCTTGGCCCAGCTATCAAGAGGAGGGTCAGCCAGTCCAAGCCCCCAGGAACCAGAGGGAGGTGGGGCACCAAATGCCCCTTCCCCTTGTGCCAGCTGCCACCTCCTGGTCCCTTGACTGGAACAGGAAGAATAGGGTGACCAGATACAATGGAGGACAGAGTGCCTATACCTTTAACCATTGTATAGAAGAGGGAATTTGGGGCAGGTGCATCTTTAAAACCTCTTCCATGTTTTGCAACAGTGGACCCTAACCCTCACCTGCCCAAATTCCCTCTTCTAGACAGTGGTTAAAGGTATAGACATTCTGTCCTCCTTGCCACAGGATGTGGTGATGGCACCTGAAGGTTGGCAACCTTCAGTCTCGAAAGACTGTGGTATAAGCCTACAGCGCCCGGTATTCCCAGGCGGTCTCCCATCCAAGTACTAGCCAGGCCTGACCCTGCTTAGCTTCCGAGATCATGGTATAAGCCTACAGCGCCCGGTATTCCCGGGCGGTCTCCCATCCAAGTACTAACCCGGCCTGACCCTGCTTAGCTTCCGAGATCAGACGAGATCGGGCATGTTCAGGGTAATGGAAAAACTGTCCTGAAGGTCTAGATGCCTTTAAAAGTCGGATTGGACCGACTGCTGGGGGAAAAGTCTATCACAGGATACAAGCCATGGTGAACACACAGAACCTCCTGGTTTTAGAAGTGGGCTGCCTCTGATGCCAGCTGCAAGGGAGGGCACCAGGATGCAGGTCTCCTGTGGCTGGTGGGACCCTAGTGGGTCACTGTGAGATGTAGGAAGCTGGACCAGGTGGGCCCTGGGTCTGATCCAGTGGGTCTCCGCTGAGGTTCTTATAAGAGCCTGCTCTGAGCTTTGGCGGAGAAGAGCCGTGGAGCAGCGCCATCATCACCCTGCCCAAGTCGTGCCAAGAGGCTTCTCTCCGACCTCACTGTTGCAAAGGGCCCCCCCTTCTCTCCCAGACCTCCTGCTCTTTTCTTTGGCTTGTTCTTGCTCTGAAACAAAAGGCAGGGGAAGAGTTGGCTGTAACTTGATGCTCCAGTTGGAGTTTGCGCCGTTGCACGTCCCTCCCTGTGTGACCACGACTGGCCACCAGATGGCAGCGTTGCACTCTTTGCCTTCGGTCCTGGAGAGGTTCGGGGCGGGGAGCCTCTGCAGAGAGTGGGGGGAGCAATTAGCAGTTGAGCAGCGCCCCCTAAGGAGTCGCTTTTCAGCACCCAGGAGCAGCCCGCCCCCAGGCTGGCCTGAGAGATCCCAGTGGCTGCTGTGACACCCCCTGAGCTTTGCAGGCTGTGGTGGGGAGCAGGGGTCACTGGGGGTCCTCACTGCTGGGGGGTGGCTGTGTGAACAGGGGTGGGTCCCATCAGGCCCCACCCCTCCCTCCCCAGAGGCTTAAGAATGTGGCCACTGCTCACCTAGCCCAGCTGTGCACACATGTGTGTGAGCGAGAACAATGTAAAGCAGCACTGTCCAGACTGACATTCCCTCCTTTCTGAAATTCTTCTGGCCTGGATGTGAGTAGGGATGCTCCAGTCATCCCTTTCCTGTTTTCCCACATTGCCCCCCCCCACTGGCTGCCTCTGGGAAGCCCCCAAGCAGGAGAGAAAGGCACCCCCTCCCACCACAGCTCCCCTGTGTTCAGGGGCCCACTGTCATCATGTCTAGTAGCCATTAATCCTTCATGATTTTGCCCAACCCCCCTTTGAAAGTCATCTAAGCTAGTAGCTATCACAGCAATCTGGCAGCAGTGAGTTCCACAGGCTAATTAATGGTGTGGTGTGGGAAGAACTCCCTCCTTTGCAGCCGGAAGTCATGGGCATGAACTGGAAGTAACTTCTTGCTCGGAAGAGACTGGTGCATCCTTTGGAGGGAGGGACCAGCACAGCACCCAGGCACATCTTTGCAGTACCTTGACACCCCCCACCCCCCATGGATAATATTATCTGCAAATCCACTGGGGGGGGTGTCGTAGAACCAATCCCCTTCAGGTTCCGAGGGCCCACTGTGTTCCAAATGTGGCTGCCCCAGAGATTCCTGTATGGGCAAATAGTACACGAGCACCCTTATGAGCAGCTTGTGACATAAGGGAAATGTGTCGTCTTCACCACTGCCACACAGGGGTCCACACTGATGCCGAACTCTGTGCCGTGACTTGTGTGCTTCGTTCATTTCCCTTCCTGCTGATTTCTGGGACTGTTTGCCGTCCTTCTCGTTGTATGAGAGGAAGGGCCGTCTATTGGAGGAATTTCTTAAACCTGGTTTCCTCCTTAAGGGGGAAGCAGAGTAGCTTCAGCAGCAGACCCCCCTTCTTGCTGGGAATCAACCCAGGGAGCCTCCCACACCCGGCTGACTGCTAATCAAGAAAGACAGACAACATTGGCTGGTTGAAGTTGCAAAGTAGATTCATTTACTCACAGTTCCTTACTAGTACGGTTACAGCATCTGAATATGTTCAGAGGTACACTAACTTAAGACTACAAGGCCCTACAGCTGCCTTGTTCTACATGTGCCATGTGGTCAAGATGGCGTCACCAGCAGAGCCCTGCTGGGAGTGGTGATCTTGTCTGGTCAGTGGTCTTGAGGAAGAGAGGAAGCACTTGGAGAGGAAGGGAGTTATATAGGGTCTGGGGCCACGCCCCACATAGGTCATCCAAGGTGGACAGGTAAACTGCAAAGGACACTGGGCTATGGCTTAACCCTTTTTAGGACAGTCTCCTGCCAGCTCTTGGAGGCAGAAGGAGTTGTACCAACTCCAACACCGTCCATGCGCTCGTCTGCCGCCTTCAGCTGGGTGCAGCATAGAGGTTTGTGCCACTTCAGGCCCTTTCGCTGCTGCCAGATCCAGCCTTAGGAGCTGTGGAGCTAGCCCTGTTGGAAACCCTTTTTTGCAGGGCCCTTCAGGTTCACAGCTAATTTCGAAATATAAGCAGTATAAACAAACACTTTTTCGGAAGTCAGAAGGAAATTAAAATAGTGGCCATCCTCTAGAACCGTGATGCGGTGTGAGGGGTCTGTTGCTGTGTGTATTTGTGTATATTTGATGAGACTAGACTACCCTGGTGTGGGCCCCTGAGACATGGGGCTCAGTTGGGAGCTGGCCCTGCCTCTTGCCTACATGAGAACCTCAGAAGAACCCTGCTGGATCAGGCCCAAGGCCCACCCAGTCCAGCTTCCTGCAACTCCTCACAGTGGCCCACCAGATGTCTCGGGGGCCCACAAGAAGGAAGATCCCTGCGTTCTGTTGCCACTCCCTCGCATCTGGTGTTCATGCAGAGGCTTCCTCTAAAACCAGGAGGTTGCATCTGCCCATCACGGCCTGTCACCTGTGATGGACTTTTCCTCCCTTAATTGTCCAATCCCCTTTTAAAGGCATCTAGGCCTTCAGGTGTTCCGCATGGAGTTCCGCAGATTAATGCGTAAGCACAGGCGCATACCACCTCTGTAGACGAGATGGGAGGGCAGGAGAACACACAGGTGCATCCTGGTCCCCCTTTGCTTGTCCTGCACTGCGCTTCCTCTTGGAGATGAGCTGGGGCAGGGGGTGTTGGGGAAGGGCGATCTGAGGCCATGGTAGCTTTTCCATCCCCTTCTCCTTTCAGCAGCGCTGGAGGGGCTGCCGCTGCTGTGATTCCCTTCCAGTGTCCTTCCAAGAGGATCGGAGTGCCCGCTGGAGCTACAGCTTGGAGGGGTCAGTGGAAATGCAGACTGGGAGTTGTCCGTTTGTGGCCCCTCTAAAGGGGCTATTCCACACGGAGGCCGAGTGGCGCAAGAGGAGCCCTACCGCGTCCAATGGGGAGAGGTGTGTTTTGCTGAGTGGATGCTGCTGGGATGGCCTGGAAGGTAGCCCCCCAGTTCCTTCCCCAAACCCTGACGTCAGGCGCCGTATCCAAAACCAGATGCTTTGGGGTTTCCCTGCTGTCACTAAGGAAACCACCTCCAAGAGCAAAACAGGCTGGGGGGGGGGATCCTCTGAGTCATTCAATGTGGAGCGGAAAGCGGGGGGGGAAGAGCAGTCAGCTCCCTGGTGAGAAAGCCTGACTGGATCTATTTTTAAACTCACTACTGATATGGAGAAAGAAAGAAAGAAAGAAAGAAAGAAAGAAAGAAAGAAAGAAAGAAAGAAAGAAAGAAAGAAAGAAAGAAAGAAAGAAAGAAGTCTGTTTATTCCTTGCCAAATGCTCCTGGCCACGAGCTTTGGGACATCCAGCAAACACCCTCACTGGATGCTTTTGGGTTCACCTCTCAGACTGCACATTGCAGCCAAGGGGGGGAGGAATTCCGGGACACCCCTCAGCCTCACTGTTCAGGTGGGTCCCTGATGCCTCCCATGGAGGCCTTTCTGATTGAGGGCTATGGCTTGAAAGTGCAGCATCTCTTTTTTCTGACCCCATCCCCTGGTGGGGCACCCTGGCAGGCTCGGCGTGAGCGAACTCCCGCAGCTCCTCTCAGCTGCAGTCGGCAACATTGCCCTTTCTTCTGCACCCACATCTTCCCCCCTCTCGATTCTGTCCCTTCATCAGCGGTGAGACCCAAGCGGTAGGAGGTGTGGTAAGGCTATGGCGTTTGGGCCTCTTCAGCCTAGAAAAGAGGCGCCTGAGGGGGGACATGATTGAGACATACAGAATTATGCAGGGGATGGACAGAGTGGATAGGGAGATGCTCTTTACACTCTCACATAACACCAGAACCAGGGGACATCCACTAAAATTGAGTGTTGGGAGAGTTAGAACAGACAAGAGAAAATATTTCTTTACTCAGCGTGTGGTTGGTCTGTGGAACTCCTTGCCACAGGATGTGGTGACGGCATCTGGCCTGGATGCCTTTTAAAGGGGATTGGACAAGTTTCTGGAGGAAAAATCCATTATGGGTTCCAAGCCATGATGTGTATGTGCCAGTTCCTGATTTCAGAAACGGGCTATGTCAGATGCAAGGGAGGGCACCAGGATGAGGTCTCTTGTATCTGGTGTGCTCCCTGGGGCATTTGGTGGGCTGCCGTGAGATACAGGAAGCTGGACTAGATGGGCCTACGGCCTGATCCAGTGGGGCTGTTCTTATGAGGCAGTGGGTGCCTCTGGGTATGGAGGGAGTTTGGGGACCTTGGCATTTGAAGTGTTAGGCACCTGCAGGTCTTATGACAGGACCTGAGAACTTGCCCCAAAGGTGGCCCAGGGCTCCAGAGGCTGGATCAGTTTTCTGGATGTTGAGAAAATGAATCTAATTACTTTGGATTAAAACAGGAGCAGATTTGGGTGCACCAACCGTTCTCTGCCCAAGGCTGTTGGATAGTAAGGCTGTTGAATCTCTCTCTCTCTCTCTCTCTGAAATTCCTTGGCCCTGAGTAGGCCTGGATGTCTTTTTCCTGGCTGGGGACGCCTGGTGTTCTTTAAAATTTCCAACCAGGAAGAGTAGGGTGGCAGGCCTTGCTTTTCAAAAAGGAGGCTCCTTGGAAGTGGGACGAGGGTGGGGCGAGGAGAGGGAGGGAGCCTCGTGCTTGATTCTTCTCCCCTCCTCTCCCCCCCCTGGCAGTTTTTGGTAAGAATGACTCACCCTCCTCCCGCTTTCTGGACGGGTGCCTGATTCCTCACTGTCAGTGGCCAAATGGGAACATCCCCAAGGCGGGTGGGGAGTGGGGGGGGTGTCTGCTGAGGCTATATATTGGGGGAGTCAAAGCCACAGGGGAGGAGCTGTCTTTGAAGTTGGGGTGTGGGGGGGTCAACTGAGATACCCCAACTTTTTAAAAAAGTCCTGCTACAAAAGAGAGGAAAGTTGCCCAGAGCTGTTTCCCATTAGTCTGCCTGGGACACTTCATGCTTTTGTGGCTTTGGCAGCCTGGCCGCTACCCCTCCCTTTCCCCTTCTCCCTCCCCCCTCCCGCACAGACTGCAGGGCCTCACCAGCCCTCGAAGTTCTCCTCACTGCAGCTCCTTGTGTTTCCAGTGGGCGCCCCAGACCCCTCAAACGCGAGCAAGCGGCCCTCATCCTCTGCGAGGGACAGGCTGCAGCTGGCATTGGCCTGTGGTGACACGGGGCCCAATTTTTCCAGAGCCAATGCAGCTGCAGTGCAGTCCCCAGGTAAGGGAACAAACATTCCCTGACCTTGAGGAGGCCTCTGTGACTGCCCCCCCCACCCAGGATGCTGCACACCCCCCCTTGGCGCACCAAGGGAGCGCTTGGCACAAAGAGACACTGCTGGAAAGACAGCAATGTGCCCACTCTCACCTTGTGAGAACTTGCATGGCGGGCAGCCTGCCCCAGCAGTGCTCACAGTGGCCAATCTTGACTGAGCCAGTTGGGCCTCCCACGATCTGCCCACTATCGCCAACTGCTCCTCTTCAGGGCGCAGACCATGGCTATGGAGGGCTCTGATGGTAAAGGGTTTGTTTTATTACTTTTCCTCAGCTGTCCAGGCACAAAGCCACGAAGAAGGGCTTTCACAGGTCATAAGCAGCACCTTGAATTGGGCTCTAAAACACACTGCTGACCACCGAAGACAGAAAACAAGGGCATGATTCTGTTGCACAAGGAGTCGCCCAAAGGACCCTGGCTACTGCATGCTGCACGAGGGAGTGCCCGGACAGTTTTCAAGGCCAGCCCCACACAGAGAACACTGCGGCAATCCAGGCGTGATGTTCCTGGGGCATGAATTACTGTGGCCAGACCTGATGTACCAACTGGAGCTGGGTGAGTACCTGGGGGTGGCAGGAGCAGTCCCTGCCTTCTTGCTGTGGGGCGACTGGCTGGGCATGGATCTGACCTTTCTGTGGCCCCAGCTGAGCCAACTCTGGGCACCTGTATCCCTGAGCTTGGCCTACAAGAGGCTCTTAAAGTCTCTGAAGGCAACTGCAGCCCAGCTCCAAATTTGGGAGGCACCCAGGCAAATTTTGAGCAAGAGTGTCTCCTTCCTGAGAGAGCAGTCCTGGCTTCTTCCAGCCTCTGCCTGTCTCAGGGCCTCCCCTGATTTCCTGCCTGAACTCCTTTGATCAAACCTGTCATTCAGACTTGGGTTCCCCTCTTGGGAAAGAGCGCAGATGCTTCCCCCCCCCCCCCCGGGCTGGGCTTTCTTGCCGGACCTTGGTTTGTCTGTGGCCAAAGCTTCTCCATCACCCCCATGCAGACTTGCAAGAAGACCTCCTGCCCCCTTAGAACATTCTTGGCCAGCAACTGGTAGGAGGACAAAAGGTTTAATTCCTTCCCAAAGGGCTTAGAAGGACGTGTAGCTACCTGAAAGTGGAGTCACGTGGAGGCTGCACCCTCCTGAATCCCTGGGCCAACTTTTCCACCCACGTTTGGAATTCCTTGGGGCAGGAAGGAGGGAGAACCACCCAGGCACCAGCCCTTGCATAAGGCGATGCTTTCTCTACTGTCAGCTGTGGCAGTTACGGTTGGAGAAAGTTTGGGCCCTGGACCTGCGGCAACCGGGTTGCGTCCACACTGCCCGTTTGCTCTGGAGTGACTCTTCTTGTGAGCTCATCTCTGCAGATAATCCAGATGGTTTCACTGCATATTCTGTGCTGCCCTCCTAGGTTTCCTTCAGACCTGGCTGTGAACCTGGTGGGCCCCACACAGAATGCTTCCCATGAGGCCCCGCTGCAGCTCCTAAGGCCTGCCCTGGTTCTAACACACCAAAAATGAGCCATGTCCCGACTGTTGTGACAACGGCCGGCTTCTGTTTTTCTTTAAGATATTTCCCGGCACTTTTCAAAGGAGAAACCGAGCCCCCGAAGAACACAATCCTGTTTGCGCATTTAACGCACCTCTGGGGGAGCCCTGCCTATTCATAGCAGCACTGGGCAAACGCCTGAGCAAAAGCGAGACTGCGTCAGGGTGCCATCACCCCCCCTGCCCTCCATCCCCCCTTTTGAATGGGCAAGGAAGGGAACTGCCTCCTCTTGCTCGCTCCCTCGCACCTGCGCACTCCTGTGGGCGGCCATGCGCGAAGCATGGGCCTGGAAGGGGTCTGGGGGCTCTGTGGAGATGTGGCTTCTTGGGGGGGGCAGGTTTGCCAACTGCAGAGGGGCCTGGCACATGGAGCAGATCGGAAGAGCCTGGTGCCCAGACAGAGAGAGGCACTTCTGCCACTGACAATGGGTGACTCACTCCTGCCGTGACTGGGAGATATTAGATTACTCCTTCGTAAAAGGCCATGTGTGTTCGCACGTGTGCACATGTGTTGTCGTGGCAACCGAGTGAGTCACTCCCCCGCTGCCGGGAAACCAGCTGCGGGTTTTTTCTCCCTTGGTTTCTAATTAAGCTTGGGGAGGAATGTTTGGTCTCCTTGTTTGCAGGGACCCGGAGGAGGCGGCGGCGGCAGGGACTGCCCCACTCTGGCGTGCAGGGAAAGTGTGTGTGTGTGGGGGGGCTCATTTCGGAGAGCTCCCCAATGAAAGAAATTTCCCTGAGCATGTTCAGGGTGAAAGGTGGTGGGCCAGCCGGCCAGCAGTTCCCTGCGCTGCTAGCTTTCCGCCTGCAGGATTTGGGAGGCCTCCAGGGCACAGTCCTCCCCAGCCCGCTGTGGTGCAGTCCAGTCCCTTCTGCCGCCTCCTTCTGCTGCCCTACAGAGCAAGCCCCCCCCCTTGGGACCAGTCTGGCTTAATGGGGGACCTGCTTCTGGACGGGGGGGGAAGAGGCACAGGCCGCAGCAGCCCCACCTGAGAGCCAGGGGGTGCGGGGGTTCTGCCTAGGTGGGGCCCAGCTGGAGCCCCTCCCTCGCCAGGGCAGTGCCCCCCTCGCTTGGGGCAGCCTTTCTGGGAGGCTCTGGCTGGGGGGCCTGCGCGCGCTGCCGGGGGAGGGGGCTGCAGCGGCGCCCCTCCCCCACTCTCCTCCCCCGCGAGCGCCGACGGGCGGCGCCTGCCATTGGCTGCGGGGGCGCGCGGGCGGGCGGCCAGGTGCGCGCAGGTGAGGCCGCCCGCCGTTGGAGGCGGTCTCTGGAGAGGCAGGCAGGGCAGGGCAGGGCAGGGCGGCTCCCCGCAGCAGCGCCATGCAGTGGCTCCGCCGCGCCCCGACGCCGCCCCTGTGAGTGGGGCAGTGAGCCCCCCTCCCCCCGGGGCGCGCCAGCCGGCAGGGAGGGCGGGGGCTGCTCCCGGCGTCCTGGGGGGCAGCCTGAGGCTGGGGGCTAATGGACTCCACCGGCGCGAGCCTGTGGAACTCCTGGCCACCAGGGGTGGGGGTGGCCCCTGCAGCCTGGACTCCTTGCGGAGACTGGCAGGCGCAGGGAGGACCAGGCCATGGGCACCAGGAGTGGCTGCCCCGTGCCAGGCGCCAGGGTCAGCTGGCGGCGGCTGGCAGATGCAGCTGGGTGGGCCCCCTGGGTGGGCCCCCAGCAAGGAGGCTCCTCTGAGGTTCTTGCGTTCGGAAACCGTGTTCTTGGCTGCAAGTAAGCCCATTGGCTTCCGTGAGACCTAGGCTGGACCCCTTCCTTACTCTCAGGGAGCGGGCACCTCTGCTTACCTTGCTGCCAGGAAGGCTGCCTGTCCTGGCACGGCAGGCTCACCACCTCCCTGTTCTTAAAAGTGAAACCAAGGAAAGAGCTCTGGCGTCTCGGCCTGGGGGCCTCTGAGCATGTGCAGAATGCCTTTCCCCTGGACAGAAAGCCTTCCTTGAGGGTTGAGGAAGTTGCCCTGCCCTGCTTGGTGGCTGCGCTCCAGGGCTTTGGAGAGGAATGGTTCTCTGCCCTTCCTGAGGATCAAAGCTGCTTTTGGGGCCTGTGCTCCCCCCCCCCCCGTTTTCTGTACATGGACAGAGTTCCTTGCCCTTCTGACAAGAAGCAAGGAACCAATGAGGTGCCCTAAAGCCTTCCCTCCGGAAGAACACTGTGGGTGTGGTTCCCCCCCCCCCATTTTACAGCAACAAAATGTGGGACACACCAATGTCATGTTCTGGCCGCACTCCCTCCCGGTTCTGGCTACTGGGTGGACCAATCAAGTGGAGGTCCTGTTTGAAGGGTTTTTTTCTCTTCTTTCAAATGCCACATGCATTAATTTTCCAACTGCCTAAACAAGCCGTGTTTGTGCAGTGAGATGCCATCAGGATTCCATAACTGTTCTTTTTTTTTCTTTTAACGTCCAGAGCATCCTGGGAATGCAACTCCCAAAGGCCCCTGATGTCCAGCCTGCTAGAAGTCCAGCTTCCTAGCAGAGTTGAGCTCTTCTACCTGTCCGGGAAAGTGGCTGTTTCACCACCCAAGGGTGTTTGTGTTTTGGGGGGGCAGGGAAGGAGAGGGGTGCCCCGGCACTGGGTAGCAGCTGGTCACCAAAATCCAAGAGTGTATCTCCCTAAGACCCCTTAGGGGGAGGAAGGCTGAATAAAAATACAGTAAATAAATAAGTCTCCTGTTCAGAAAGGTTTTAGTGAAAGAGCAGAATGCAGCCAGATGTCCCCTGATCAGCTCTGGGGCAAGTGCAGTGCTTCTCTGGCCTCAGAGCGGATCCTGGAACCTGGCTGTCTCTGAGCATGTGCAGACTGCTTTTCCCTCACCACTGAACCACCATAGCCATCCCAGAAAGGAGGGATTTCGGAGTGGGACCGCGACATCCACGTCAAGGGTGAATGTTGCGGCTGCTCAGAAAGGCATTACTAGAGGTGCTTGTTTCTGGTGAGTAAGATAGGATTCCAGCCGAAGCCTTACTGCGCACAATGGGCTCCCTTCTGAGTAAGGTAAATAACGCTGTTTTCAAACCCCTCTAGGCATGGCTCTTCCCACCCAGAGGAGGGCATCGGCTGCTCCAGGGATCTGGAGAGGAAGAGGCAGGCGGTTGGAGCAGGCTGGGAAAGACGCTGCGCCTTTAACTTGGGAAGAGAAGGGGCTGGCCTGCGCTGGGCTCCCTCCCAGTCCCGATCCCGCCTCTCCCAAAGATAAACCAGCGGCTTTTCCAGCCGTGACTCAGACCGCCTGTCAGTGAGCAGCAGCAGCGCAGAGGAGGGGAAAGGCCAGGCCAGCAGCTCTCGCTCTCCGTCTGTCTGACTGTCTGTCACCGTCCTTGCCCTTCGCAGGCCCCGCCGCTTCTGCAGCAGCGCCATGGAGACCCCCGGCCAGAAGCGCACCACCCGGAGCGGGGCCGGCTCCACGCCGCTCTCGCCGGCCCGCATCACCCGCCTGCAGGAGAAGGAGGACCTGCAGGAGCTGAACGACCGCCTGGCCATCTACATCGACAAGGTGCGCTCCCTGGAGTCGGAGAACGCCGGGCTCCGGCTGCGCATCACCGAGTCGGAGGAGGAGGTCAGCCGCGAGGTCACCGGCATCAAGGCGGCCTACGAGGCCGAGCTGGCCGACGCCCGCAAGACCCTGGACTCGGTGGCCAAGGAGCGGGCCCGCCTGCAGCTGGAGCTCAGCAAGGTCCGAGAGGAGTTCAAGGAGCTGAAGGCCAGGTGAGGCTGGGCTGGGGGCTTCTCCTGGGGCCGTTTCCCCCTTTGGGACACTCTCCTGGCTGGGACGCTGCCCAGAGGCTGCAGGAAGCCTGGCAGCTGGAGCCTGGCGGAGGTGGCGAGGCTGGTTCTGGACAGGGAGCAGAGGCACTTGGGAGTTGGCAGGCAGGCAAGGGGAGGTGCCAGCCTCCGCCTGGAGAGCTGCGGACTCATTGAGAGGTAGAGCAGCACACCAGGGGCCAGGACAGGTCTGTCCCCCCCCCCCACGCCTCTCCGTTTCCTTGCTTTGGTTCTGGTCCGCGGGTGGCACTGCTGCGTTCTTGGCCGGTGCCTGCAACAATCCCGGCTGGGGTGGCGGTCCAGTCCAACGGCTGTTGGCAGGCTGCCAGGGCTGGAAGTGGGGTGTGGGTTCCTGGGTCCCGTGTCCTCCCTGCCACCCATCAGAACTCTCCTGGAGTCTGTGGCTGCCCCAGTTTGGGAATTCTTTGAGCCGTGTCCTGGGAAAACCTTTCCGAAGCCGGAGGCGGGCCCTGAGCTGGGCAGCCGCCATCTCGGCAGATCACGAGACCACCCACTGTGCCACGGTCCTCCTTCCGTGGCCCCCCCGTTTGGGAGATGTCTTTTTAAGCTTGCGTGCATCAGCCCCCCCACCCCCCGCCCCCAGTGGCAGCTGATTTCGCCCTTCCTCTGGACTGGCTTCAGCCAGCACAGCCGCTCTGCTCCCTGCAGCCAGGAGGGTCACCCGAATGGTTTGCCACCAGCACCCCGAGCCTCCCTGCGTGGGCCACGGCTCAAGCTGGGGAGGGGGCTGTGCTGGCGGCAAATGGTGGGGACGAGCCCGGCTGTTCTGAGCGGGGAAGGGGAGTGATTCTGTGCCTGTTGGATCTGTTTACCGACTCCGCGTGGGGCTCAGGCGTGTTCAGGAGTCCTCCTCTGCTGGGGCTTCTGCTTCCTGCCGGCTCCAGGCCGGCCTGCCCAGACCTTTGGGCTTCTCAGATGTGTCTCGTGTGCACAGCTGCTTCTGGCCCAGCGGTACTGCCTTGCCTGGCGGAGTGGGGGAGCCCCTTTCTGGGCAGGATGGAAGCGGGTTGGGTGTGTGTCCTCCTTGTCCCCGTAAGGGTGAGCCCCACTTCTTCCAGGGTGTGGTGGGGAGTCGCCCTGCCTCTCCGTCCCTCCCTCCCTCCCACGTTTCTGCAACTGGAATAAATTATGTGCTTCGGGCCGGTGACGTCACGGGCTGGAATGGCTGCATGTTGGCGGAGTGTTTGTGGTGAGCCCAGCGGGGGGAGCCGTCCCACCCTGGCGGTTCTTGGTTGTGTGCCGGAGAGGGAAGGTTGAGACGGAGGCGCAGTGTGCTCTGAGGGGGGCGGCCAGGGCTGCGGGAGTGGGAACCCCTCAGAGAGGATCTGCCCCCAGCCACCTTGTCTCCTCCTCTTGTTTCACAGTGTTGTGTGGAGTGTCTTTGTGAGCTCTTGGGGCTTGGTTTTGCTCTTCCTCCATGGGGACTAGACACTTGGGTCCTCTTCTTAGCCCCTCTTTTCCAGTCCAGCGCAGTGGGGGCGGGTGGAAGAACAGTGGTGTCTGCTGCCTGAGGCGGCTGTTCCAGGGGGCCTCTTGAGTGGGCCGGCCCCACTTGCTTTGTTCCAGCTGGGTGGCTCTTATATC